>NC_057411.1:10644249-10695581 GCF_019320065.1 Cervus canadensis
TTTCACACGGTCCGTGGCTGTGGGAATAGACTCTATCTTTCACACGGTCCATGCCTGTGGGATAGACTCTATCTTTCACATGGTCCGTGGCTGTGGGATTGACTTTATCTTTCACACGGTCCGTGCCTATGGGATAGACTTCATCTTTCACATGGTCCGTGGCTGTGGTGTAGACTTTTTCTTTCACACGGTCCGTGGCTGTGGTGTAGACTTTATCTTTCACACGGTCCGTGCCTATGGGATAGACTTCATCTTTCACACGGTCCGTGGCTGTGGGATAGACTTTTTCACACGGTCCGTGCCTGTGGGATAGACTTTATCTTTCACACGGTCCGTTCCTGTGAGATAAACTTTATCTTTCACACGGTCCGTGGCTGTGGGATAGACTTTATCTTTCACATGGTCCGTTGCTGTGGGATAGACTTTATCTTTCACACGGTCCCTGGATGTGAGAATAGACTCGATCTTTCACACGGTCCGTGCCTGTGGGATAGACTTTATCTTTTACATGGTCCGTGGTTGTTGGGTAGACTTTATCTTTCACACGGTCCGTGGCTGTGGGGTAGACTCTATCTTTCATACGGTCCATGCCTGTGGGATAGACGTTATCTTTCACATGGTCCGTGGCTGTGGTTTAGACTGTATTTTTCACACGGTCTGTGGCTGTGGGATAAACTTTATCTTTCACACGGTAAGTACCTGTGGGATAGACTTTTTCACACGGTCCGAGGCTCTGGGGTAGACTTTATCTTTCACATGGTCCAAGGCTGTGGGAATAGTCTTTATCTTTCACACGGTCCGTGGCTGTGGGAATAGACTTTATGTTTCACAAGGTCCGTGGCTCTGGAAATAGAATTTATGTTTCACATGGTCTGTGGCTGTGGGGTAGACTTTATCTTTCATAAGGTCCGTTCCTTTGGGATAGACTGTATCTTTCACATGGTCCGTGGCTGTGGTATAGACTTCATCTTTCACACAGTTCGTGGCAGTGGGATAGACTTTATCTTTCGCATGGTCCCTGCCTGTGGGATAGACTTTATCTTTCACACAGTCCGTGCCTGTGAGATAGACTCTATATTTCACACTGTCCGAGGCTGTGGGATATACTCTATCTTGCACATGGTCAGTGGCTGTGGGAATAGACTGTATCTTTCACACGGTCCCTGGCTGTGGAGTAGACTTTATCTTTCACACGGTCCCTGGCTGTGGGAATAGACTTTATCTTTCACACGGTCCGTGGCTCTGGAAATAGAATTCATCTTTCACATGGTCCGTGGCTGTGCGATAGACTGTATCTTTCACACGGTCCATGCCTGTGGGATAGACTTTTTCACACAGTCCGTGGCTGTGGGATAGACTTTATCTTTCACAGGGTCCGTGCATATGGGGTAGACTTTATCTTTAACACGGTCCGTGCCTGTGGGATAGACTTTATCTTTCACATGGTCCGTGCCTGTGGGATAGACTTTATCTTTCACATGGTCCGTGGCTGTGTGATAGACTTTATCTTTCACACAGTCCGTGGCTGTGGGAATAGACTCTATCTTTCACACGGTCCATGCCTGTGGGATAGATTCTATCTTTCACACGGTCCGTGGCTGTGGGGTTGATTTATATTTCACACGGTCCGTGCCTATGGGATAGACTTTATCTTTCACACGGTACGTGCCTGTGGAATAGACTTTATCTTTCACACGGTCCGTGCCTCTAGGACAGACTTTATCTTTCACACGGTCTGTTCCTGTGGGATAGACTTTTTCACACGGCCCGTGCCTGTGGGATAGACTTTATCTTTGACACGGCCCGAGGCTATGGGGTAGACTTTATCTTTCATACCGCCCGTTCCTGTGGGATAGTCTTTATCTTTCACACGGTCTGTGCCTATGGGATACACTTTATCTTTCACACGGTCCGTGCCTGTGGGGTAGACTGTATCTTTCACACGGTCCGTGCCTGTGGGGTAGACTGTATCGTTCACACGGTCTGTGCCTGTGGGATAGACTTTATCTTTCACATGGTCCATGCCTGTGGGATAGACTGTATCTTTCACACGGTCCGTGGCTGTGGGATAGACTTTATCTTCACATGGTCCGTGGCTGTGGGATTAGACTCCATCTTTCACACGGTCCATGGCTGTGGGGTAGACTTTATCTTTCACATGGTCCGCGGCTGTGGGGTAGACTTTATCTTTCACACGGTATGTGGCTGTGGGATAGATTTTATCTTTCACATAGTCCGTGGCTGTGGGATAGACTTTATCTTTCACACGGTCCGTTGCTGTCTGATAGACTTTATCTTTCACACGGTCCGTGCCTGTGGGAGAGACTTTATCTTTCACACGGTCCATGCCTTTGGGATAGACTTTATCTTTCACATGGTCCGTGGCTGTGGGGTAGACTTTATCATTCACACGGTCCGTGCCTGTAGGATAGACTCTATCTTTCACACGGTCCGTGCCTGTGGGATAGAATCTATCTTTCACATGGTCCGTGGCTGTGGGATTCGACTCTATCTTTCACACGGTCCATGGCTGTGGGGTAGACTTTATCTTTCACATGGTCCGTGGCTGTGGGAGTAGTCTTTATCTTTCACGCGGTCCGTGGCTGTGGTAACAGACTTTATGTTTCACAAGGTCCGTGGCTCTGGGAATAGAATTTATCTTTCACATGGTCCGTGGTTGTGGGGTAGACTTTATCTTTCATACGGTCCGTGCCTTTGGGATAGACTTTATCTTTCACATGGTCCGTGGCTGTGGTATAGACTTTATCTTTCACATGGTCCATGCCTATGGGATAGACTTTATCTTTCACATGGTCTGTCGTTGTGGGGTAGAATTTATCTTTCACATGGTCCGTGGCTGTGCGATAGACTTTATCTTTCACATGGTCCGTGGCTGTGGGGTAGACTTTACCTTTCACATGGTCCGTGGCTGTGGGATAGCCTCTATCTTTCACACGGTCCGTGGCTGTGGGAATAGACTCTATCTTTCACACGGTCCTTGGCTGTGGAATAGACTTTATCTTTCACACGGTCCGTGGCTGTGGGGTAGACTTTATTTTTCACACGGTCCGTGGCTGTGGTAGTAGACTTTATCTTACACACGGTCCGTGGCTGTGGGAGTAGACTTTATCTTTCACACCTCCGTGGCTGTGGGAATAGTCTTTATGTTTCACACGGTCCGTGGCTCTGGGAATAGACTTTATCTTTCACAAGGTCCATGCCGGTGGGATAGACTTTATCTTTCACACGGACCGTTCCTGTGAGATAGACTTTATCTTTCACACGGTCCGTGCCTGTGGGATAGACTTTATCTTTCACTTGGTCCGTTGCTGTGGGATAGACTTTATCTTTCACACGGTCCCTGGATGTAAGAATAGACTCGATCTTTCACACGGTCCGTGCCTGTGGGATAGACTTTATCTATCACACGGTCCGTGGATGTGGTAGTAGACTTTATCTTACACACGGTCCGTGGCTGTGGGAGTAGACTTTATCTTTCACACGGCCCGTGGCAGTGGGGTAGACTTTATCTTTCACACGGCCCGTGCCTGTGGGATAGACTCTATCTTTCACACGGTCCGTGGCTGTAGGATAGACTTTATCTTTCACACGGTCCGTGGCTGTGGTGTACACTTTATCTTTCACACGGTCCTTGGCTCTGGGGTAGACTTCATCTTTCACATGGTCCGAGGCTGTGGGAATACACTCTATCTTTCACACGGTCCGTGCTTGTGGGATAGACTTTATCTTACCCACGGTCCGTGCCTGTGGGATAAACTGTATCTTTCACACGTTCCGTGGCTGTGGGGTAGACTTTATCTTTCACAAGTTCCGTGGCTGTGGGAATAAACTTTATGTTTCACACGGTCCATGGCTCTGGGAATAGACTTTATCTTTCACACGGTCCATGCCTGTGGGGTAGACTTTATCTTTCACACGGTCCGTGCCTGTGGGATAGACTCTATCTTGCACATGGTCTGTCGCTGTGGGAATAGACTCGATCTTTCACACGGTCCATGGCTGTGGGTTAGACTTTATCTTTCACACGGTCCCTGGCTCTGGGGTAGACTTTATTTTTCACACGGTCCATGGCTGTGGGGTAAACTTTATCTTTCACACGGCCCATGGCCGTGGGGTAGACTTTAACTTTCACACGGCCCGTGCCTATGGGATAGACTTTATCTTTCACACGGCCCGTGGCTGTGGGGTAGACTTTATCTTTCATACGGCCCGTTCCTGTGGGATAGACTTTATCTTTCACACGGTCCGTGCCAATGGGATAGACTTTATATTTCACACGGCCCGTGGCTGTGTGGTAGATTTTATCTTTCACACGTTCCGTGCCTGTGGGTAAGATTTTACCTTTCACACGGTCTCTGCCTGTGGGATAGACTTTATCTTTCACATGTCCGTGCCTGTGGGATAGACTCTATCTTTCACACGGTCCGTGGCTGTGGGATAGACTCTATCTTCCACATGGTCCTTGGCTGTGGGATTAGACTCTATCTTTTACACGGTCCATGGCTGTGAGGTAGACTTTATCTTTCACATGGTCCGTGGCTGTGGGGTAGACTTTATCTTTCACACGGTCCGTGGCTGTGGGAACAGACTCTACCTTTCACAATGTCCGTGCCTGTGGGATAGACTTTATCTTTCAAACCGTCCGTGGCTGTGTAGTAGACTTTATCTTTCACACGGTCCATGCCTGTGGGATAGACCATATCTTTCACACGGTCCATGCCTGTGGAATAGACTGTATCTTTCACATGGTCCGTGCCTGTGGGATAGACTTTATCTTCCACATGGTCCGTGGCTGTGGGATAGACTTTATCTTTCACACGGTCCGTGGCTGTGGGAATAAACTCTATCTTTCACACGGTCCATGCCTGTGGGATAGACTCCATCTTTCACATGGTCCGTGGCTGTGGGGTTGACTTTATCTTTCACACGGTCCGTGCCTATGGGATAGACTTCATCTTTCACTGGTCCGTGGCTGTGGTGTAGACTTTTTCTTTCACACGGTCCGTGGCTGTGGTGTAGACTTTATCTTTCACACGGTCCGTGCCTATGGGATAGACTTCATCTTTCACACGGTCCGTGGCTGTGGGATAGACTTTATCTTTCACATGGTCCGTTGCTGTGGGATAGACTTTATCTTTCACACGGTCCCTGGATGTGAGAATAGACTCGATCTTTCACACGGTCCGTGCCTGTGGGATAGACTTTTTCTTTCACATGGTCCGTGGTTGTTGGGTAGACTTTATCTTTCACACGGTCCGTGGCTGTGGGGTAGACTCTATCTTTCATACGGTCCATGCCTGTGGGATAGACTTTATCTTTCACATGGTCCGTGGCTGTGGTTTAGACTGTATTTTTCACACGGTCTGTGGCTGTGGGATAAACTTTATCTTTCACACGGTAAGTACCTGTGGGATAGACTTTTTCACACGGTCCAAGGCTGTGGGGTAGACTTTATCTTTCATATGGTCCGTGGCTGTGGGAGTAGTCTTTATCTTTCACACGGTCCGTGGCTGTGGGAATATACTTTATGTTTCACAAGGTCCGTGGCTCTGGAAATAGAATTTATGTTTCACATGGTCCGTGGCTGTGGGGTAGACTTTATCTTTCATAAGGTCCGTTCCTTTGGGATAGACTGTATCTTTCACATGGTCCGTGGCTGTGGTATAGACTTCATCTTTCACACAGTTCGTGGCAGTGGGATAGACTTTATCTTTCGCATGGTCCCTGCCTGTGGGATAGACTTTATCTTTCACACAGTCCGTGCCTGTGAGATAGACTCTATATTTCACACTGTCCGAGGCTGTGGGATATACTCTATCTTGCACATGGTCAGTGGCTGTGGGAATAGACTGTATCTTTCACACGGTCCCTGGCTGTGGAGTAGACTTTATCTTTCACACGGTCCCTGGCTGTGGGAATAGACTTTATCTTTCACACGGTCCGTGGCTCTGGAAATAGAATTTATCTTTCACATGGTCCGTGGCTGTGCGATAGACTGTATCTTTCACACGGTCCATGCCTGTGGGATAGACTTTTTCACACAGTCCGTGGCTGTGGGATAGACTTTATCTTTCACAGGGTCCGTGCATATGGGGTAGACTTTATCTTTAACACGGTCCGTGCCTGTGGGATAGACTTTATCTTTCACATGGTCCGTGCCTGTGGGATAGACTTTATCTTTCACATGGTCCGTGGCTGTGTGATAGACTTTATCTTTCACACAGTCCGTGGCTGTGGGAATAGACTCTATCTTTCACACGGTCCATGCCTGTGGGATAGATTCTATCTTTCACACGGTCCGTGGCTGTGGGGTTGACTTTATATTTCACACGGTCCGTGCCTATGGGATAGACTTTATCTTTCACACGGTTCGTGGCTGTGGTGTAGACCTTATCTTTCACACGGTCCGTGGCTGTGGTGTAGACTTTATCTTTCACACGGTCCGTGGATGTGGGGTAGACTTTATCTTTCACATGGTCCGTGGCTGTGGGAATAGACTCTATCTTTCACACGGTCCGTGCTTGTGGGATAGACTTTATCTTTCACACGGTCCGTTCCTGTTGGATAGACTTTATCTTTCACACGGTCTGTGGCTGTGGGAATAGACTCTATCTTTCACACGGTCCGTGGCTGTGGTGTAGACTTTATCTTTCACACGGTGCGTGGCTGTGGGTAGACATTATATTTCACACGGTCCGTGGCTGTGGTGTAGACTCTATCTTTCACACGGTCCGTGGCTGTGGGGTAGACTTTAACTTTCACACGATACGCAGCTAGGGAATAGACTTTATCTTTCTCAGGGTCCCTGGCTGTGGGATAGACACTATCTTTCACACGGTCCGTGGCTGGGGGCGTAGACTTTATCTTTCACACGGTCCGTGGATTGGGAATAGACTATATGTTTCACACGGTCCGGGGCTTTGTGAATAGACTCTATCTTTCACACGGTCCGTGGCTGTGGGAAAAGACTCTATCTTTCACACTGTCCGTGCCTGTGGGATAGACTTTATCTTTCACACGTTCCGTTGCTGTGGGATAGACTTTATCTTTCACACGGTCCGTGCCTGTGGGATAGACTTTATCTTTCACACAGTCCGTACCTGTGGGATAAACTTTATCTTTCACAGGGTCCGTGGCTGTGGGATAGACTTTATCTTTCACACGGTCCGTGGCTGTGGAAATAGACTTTATCTTTCACATGGTCCGTGGCTGTGGGGTAGACTTTATCTTTACACGGTCCATGCCTGTGGGATAGACTTTTTCACACGGTCCGTGGAGTGCGGTAGACTTTGTCTTTCACATGGTCCGTGGCTGTGGGAGTAGTCTTTATCTTTCACACTGTTCGTGGCTGTGGGATAGACTCTATCTTGCACATGGTCAGTGGCTGTGGGAATAGACTGTATCTTACACACGGTCCCTGGCTGTGGGGTAGACTTTATCTTTCACACGGTCCGTGGCTCTGGGAATAGAATTTACCTTTCACATGGTCCGTGGCTGTGCGATAGACTGTATCTTTTACACGGTCCGTGCCTGTGGGATAGACTTTTTCACATAGTCCGTGGCTATGGGATAGACTTAATCTTTCACACGGTCCGTGGCTGTTGGATAGACTTTATGTTACACACGGTCCGTGGCTGTTTGATAGACTTTTTCACACTGTCCGTGCCTGTGGGATCGACTCTTTCTTTCACACGGTCCGTGGTTGTGGGATAGACTTTATCTTTCACACGGTCCGTGCCTGTGGGATAGACTTTATCTTTCGCATGGTCCGTGCCTGTGGGATAGACTTTATCTTTCACACGGTCCGTGCCTGTGGGATAGACTTTATCTTTCACACGGTATGTGCCTGTGGAATAGACTTTATCTTTCACACGGTCCGTGCCTCTAGGACAGACTTTATCTTTCACACGGTCTGTGCCTGTGGGATAGACTTTTTCACACGGCCCGTGCCTGTGGGATAGACTTTATCTTTCACACGATCCGTGCCTGTGGGATAGACTGTATCTTTCACAAGTCCGTGGCTGTGGGATAGACTTTTTCACACGGTCCGTGCCTGTGGGATAGAATTTATCTTTCACATGGTCCGTTGCTGTGGGATAGACTTTATCTTTCACACGGTCCCTGGATGTGAGAATAGACTCTATCTTTCACACGGTCCGTGCCTGTGGGATAGACTTTATCTTTCACACGGTCCGTGGCTGTGGGATAGACTCTATCTTTGACACGGTCTGTGGCTGTGGGATTAGACTCTATCTTTCACATGGTCCGTGGCTGTGGGATTAGACTCTATCTTTCACACGGTCACTGGATGTGAGAATAGACTCTATCTTTCACACGGTCCATGGCTGTGGGGTAGACTTTATCTTTCACATGGTCCGTGTCTGTGGGGTAGACTTTATCTTTAACACGGTATGTGGCTGTGGGATAGATTTTATCTTTCACACGGCCTGTGCCTGTGGGATAGACTTTATCTTTCACACGGTCCGTGCCTGTGGGATAGACTTTATCTTTCACACGGTCCGTGGCTGTGGGATAGACTCTATCTTTCACACGGTCTGTGGCTGTGGGAAGACTTTATCTTTCACATGGTCCGTTGCTGTGGGATAAACTTTATCTTTCACACTGTCCCTGGATGTGAGAATAGACTCTATCTTTCACACGGTCCATGGCTGTGGGGTAGACTTTATCTTTCACATGGTCCGTGGCTGTGGGGTAGACTTTATCTTTCACACGGTATGTGGCTGTGGGATAGATTTAATCTTTCACACGGCCTGTGCCTGTGGGATAGACTTTATATTTCACACGTCCCGTGGCTATGGGGTAGACTTTATCTTTCATACCGCCCGTTCCTGTGGGATAGTCTTTATCTTTCACACGGTCTGTGCCTATGGGATAGACTTTGTCTTTCACACGGCCCATGGCTGCGGGGTAGACTTTATCTTTCACACGGTCCATGCCTGTAGGGTAGACTGTATCTTTCACACGTTCTGTGCCTGTGGGGTAGACTGTATCTTTCACACGGTCTGTGCCTGTGGGATAGACTTTATCTTTCACATGATCCATGGCTGTGGGTAGACTTTATCTTTCACACGGTCCGTGGCTGTGGGAATAGACTTTATCTTTAACATGGTCTGTGGCTGTGGGGTAGACTTTATCTTTCACACGGTCCGTGCCTGTGGGATAGACTTTATCTTTCACACGGTCCGTGGCTCTGGAAATAGAATTTATCTTACACATGGTCCGTGGCTGTGCGATAGACTGTATCTTTCACACGGTCCATGCCTGTGGGATAGACTTTTTCACACAGTCCGTGGCTGTGGAATAGACTTTATCTTTCACAGGGTCCGTGCCTCTGGGGTAGACTTTATCTTTAACACGGTCCGTGCCTGTGGAAATAGACTTTATCTTTCACATGGTCCGTGGCTGTGGGGTAGGCTTTATCTTTACACGGTCCATGCCTGTGGGTTAGACTTTTTCACACGGTCCGTGGCTGTGGGGTAGTCTTTATCTTTCACATGGTCCGTGGCTGTGGGAGTAGTCTTTACTTTCACACTGTTCGTGACTGTGGGATAGACTTTTTCTTGCACATGGTCAGTGGCTGTGGGAATAGACTGTATCTTTCACACGGTCCCTGGCTGTGGGGTAGACTTTACCTTTCACACGGTCCGTGGCTCTGGGAATAGAATTTACCTTTCACATGGTCCGTGGCTGTGCGATAGACTGTATCTTTCACACGGTCCGTGCCTATGGGATAGACTTTTTCACATAGTCCGTGGCTATGGGATAGACTTTATCTTTCACACGGTCCGTGGCTGTTGGATAGACTTTATGTTACACACGGTCCGTGGCTGTGCGATAGACTTTTTCACACTGTCCGTGCCTGTGGGATCGACTTTATCTTTCACACGGTCCGTGGTTGTGGGATAGACTTTATCTTTCACACGGTCCTTGCCTGTGGGATAGACTTTATCTTTCGCATGGTCCGTGCCTGTGGGATAGACTTTATCTTTCACACGGTCCGTGGCTGTGGGATAGACTTTATCTTTCACACGGTATGTACCTGTGGAATAGACTTTATCTTTCACATGGTCCGTGCCTCTAGGACAGACTTTATCTTTCACACGGTCTGTGCCTGTGGGATAGACTTTTTCACACGGCCCGTGCCTGTGGGATAGACTTTATCTTTCACACGGTCTGTGCCTGTGGGATAGACTGTATCTTTCACAAGGTCCGTGGCTGTGGTATAGACTTTATCTTTCACACGGTCCGTGCCTGTTAGATAGACTCTATCTTTCACACTGTCCGTGGCTGTGGGATAGACTCTATCTTGCACATGGTCAGTGCCTATGGGAATAGACTGAATCTTTCACACGGCCCCTGGCTGTGGGGTAGACTTTATCTTTCACACGGTCCCTGTCTGTGGGAATAGACTTTATCTTTCACACTGTCCGTGGCTGTTGGATAGACTTTATGTTTCAAACGGTCCGTGGCTGTGCGATAGACTTTTTCACACGGTCCGTTTCTGTGGGATAGACTTTATTTTTCACACGGTCCGTGGTTGTGGGATAGACTTTATCTTTCACACGGTCCGTGCCTGTGGGATAGACTTTATCTTTCGCATGGTCCGTGCCTGTGGGATAGACTTTAACTTTCACACGGTACGTGCCTGTGGGATAGACTTTATCTTTCTCACGGTCCGTGCCTCTAGGACAGACTTTATCTGTCACACGGTCTGTGCCTGTGGGATAGACTTTTTCACACGGCCCGTGCCTGTGGGATAGACTTTATCTTTCACACGGTCTATGGCTCTGGGATAGACTTTATCTTTCACAAGGTCCGTGGCTGTGGGATAGACTTTTTCACACGGTCCGTGCCTGTGGGGTAGACTTTATCTTTCACACGGTCTCAGGCTGTGGGAGTAGACTTTATCGTTCATACGGTCCATGTCTGTGGGAATAGACTTTTTGTTTCACAAGGTCCGTGGCTCTGGGAAGAGACTTTATCTTTCACATGGTCCGTGGCTGTGGGGTAGACTTTATCTTTCACATGGTCCGTGGCTGTGGGATAGACTTTATGTTTCACATCGTCCGTGGCTGTGGGGTAGACTTTATCTTTCACATGGTCCGTGACTGTGGGATAGCCTCTATCTTTCACACAGTCCGTGGATGTGGGAATAGACTCTATCTTTCACACGGTCCATGGCTGTGGGATAGACTTTATCTTTCACACGGTCCGTGGCTGTGGGGTAGACTTTATTTTTCACACGGTCCGTGGCTGTGGTAGTAGACTTTAACTTTCACACGGTCCGTGGCTGTGGGAATAGACTTTATCTTTCACACGGTACGTGCCTGTGGAATAGACTTTATCTTTCACACGGTCCGTGCCTCTAGAACAGACTTTATCTTTCACACGGTCCGTGCCTGTGGGATAGACTTTTTGACAAGGTCCGTGGCTGTGGGATAGACTTTATCTTTCACACGGTCCGTGGCTGTGGTATAGACTTTTTCACACGGTCCGTGCCTGTGGGATAGACTTTATCTTTCACACGGTCCATTCCTGTGGGATAGACTTTGTCTTTCACACGGTCCGTGCCTGTGGGATAGCCTTTATCTTTCACTCGGTCCGTACCTGTGGGATAGACTCTATCTGGCACATGGTCCGTGCCTGAGGGATAGACTTTATGTTTCACTCGGTCCGTGGCTGTGGGATAGACTTTATCTTTCACATGGTCCGTGCCTGAGGGATAGACTTTATCTTTCACACGGTCCGTGGCTGTGGGGTAGACTTTATCTTTGACAAGGTCCCTTCCTGTGGGATAGACTTTATCTTTCACACGGTCCGTGGCTGTTGATAAGCTTTATCTTTCACACGGTCCGTGTCTGTGGGATAGACTTTTATCTTTCACACGGTCCTGTGCCGTGGGATAGACTTTATCTTTCCACATGGTCCGTGGCTGTGGGATCGACTTTATCTTTCACACAGTCCGTGGCTGTGGGATAGACTTTATCTTTCACACGGTCCGTGCCTGTGGGATAGACTTTATCTTTCAAACGGTCCGTGGCTGTGGGGTAGACTTTATCTTTCACACGGTCCGTGGCTGTTTGATAAGCTTTATCTTTCACACGGTCCGTGTCTGTGGGGTAGACTTTATCTTTCACACGGCCCGTGCCTGTGGGGTAGACTTTATCTTTCACTCGGCCCTTGGCTGTGGGGTAGACTTTATCTTTCACACGGTCTGTGGCTCTGGGAATAGAGTTTATCTTTCACACTTTCCGTGGCTGTGGGATGGATTCTGTCTTTCACACGGTCCGTGCCTGTTGGATAGACTCTATCTTTCACAGAATCCGTGGATGTGGGATTAGACTTTAACTCTAACACGGTCCATGCCTGTGGGATAGACTCTATCTTTCACACAGTCCGTGGCTGTGGGAATAGACTGTATCTTTCACACGGTCCGTGGCTGTGGGATTGACTTTATTTTTCACACGGCCCGTGGCTGTGGGGTAGACTCTATTTGTCACATGGTCCGTGGCTGTGGTAGTAGACTTTATCTTTCACACGGTCCGTGGCTGTGGGAATAGACTTTATGTTGCACACGGTCCTTGGCTCTGGGAATAGACTTTATCTTTCACACGGTCCGTGCCTGTGGGATAGACTTTTTCACAAGGTCCGTGGCTGTGGGTTAGACTTTATCTTTCACACGGTCCGTGCCTGTGGGATAGACTTTATCTTTCACACGGTCCATTCCTGTGGGATAGACTTTGTCTTTCACACGGTCCGTGCCTGTGGGATAGCCTTTATCTTTCACTCGATCCGTACCTGTGGGATAGACTCTATCTTGCACATGGTCAGTGGCTGTGGGAATAGGCTGTATTTTTCACACGGTCCCTGGCTGTCGGTAGACTTTGTCTTTCACACGGTCCGTGGCTGTGGGATAGACTTTATCTTTCAAACGGTCCGTGGCTGTGGGGTAGACTTTATCTTTCACACGGCCCGTGGCTGTGGGGTAGTCTTTATCTTTCATATGGCCCCTTCCTGTGGGATAGACTTTATCTTTCACACGGTCCGTGCCTATGGAATAGACTTTGTCTTTCACACGGCCCGTGGCTGCGGGGTAGACTTTATCTTTCACACGGCCAGTGGCTGTGGATTAGACTTTATCTTTCACACGTTCCGTGCCTGTGGGGTAGACTTTAATTTTCACACGGTCCGTGCCTGTGGGATAGAATTTATCTTTCACATGGTCCGTGCCTGTGGGATAGACTCTGTCATTCACCCGGTCCGTGGCTGTGGGATAGACTTTATCTTTCACATGGTCCATGCCTGTGGGATAGAGTTTTTCCCACAGTCCGTGGCTGTGGGGTAGACTTTATCTTTCACACGGTCCGTGGCTGTGGGGCAGACTTTATCTTTCACACGGCCCGTGTCTGTGGGGTAGACTTTATCTTTCACACGGCCCGTGCTGTGGGGTAGACTTTATCTTTCACACGGTCCGTGTCTGTGGGGTAGACTTTATCTTTCACATGGTCCGTGGCTGTTTGATAGACTTTATCTTTCACACGGTCCGTGTCTGTGGGGTAGACTTTATCTTACTCACGGTCCGTGGCTGGGTGTTGACTTTATCTTTCACACGGTCCGTGGCTTTTTGGATAGACTTTATCTTTCGCATGGTCCATGCCTGTGGGATAGACTTTATCATTCACTCGGTCCGTGCCTGTCCGATAGACTCTATTTCACACTCTCCGTGGCTGCGGGTTAGACTCTATCTTGCAAATGGTCAGTTGCTGTGGGAATAGACTGTATTTTTCACACGGTCCCTGGCTGTCGGGTAGAATTTATCTTTCACACGGTCCGTGGCTGCGAGGTAGACTTTATCTTTCACATGGTCCGAGGCTGTGCGATAGACTGTATCTTTCACACAGTCCGTGCCTGTGGAATAGACTTTATCTTTCACACGGTCCATGGCTGTGGGAATAGAATTTATCTTTCACATGGTCCGTGGCTGTGGTATAGACTTTATCTTTCATTCGGTCCGTGCCTGTGGGATAGACTTTATCTTTCACATGGTCCGTGGCTGTGGTATAGACTTTATCTTTCACACGGTCCGTGGCTGTGGGGCAGACTTTATCTTTCACACGGCCCGTGTCTGTGGGGTAGACTTTATCTTTCACACGGCCCATGCTGTGGGGTAGACTTTATCTTTCACACGGTCCGTGGCTGTGGGGTAGACTTTTTCTTTCACACGGTCCGTGGCTGTTTGATAGACTTTATCTTTCACACGGTCCGTGTCTGTGGGGTAGACTTTATCTTACTCACGGTCCGTGGCTGGGTGTTGACTTTATCTTTCACACGGTCCGTGGCTTTGGGATAGACTTTATCTTTCGCAAGGTCCATGCCTGTTGGATAGACTTTATCATTCAATCGGACCGTGCCTGTCCGATAGACTCTATTTCACACTCTCCGTGGCTGCGGGATAGACTCTATCTTGCACATGGTCAGTGGCTGTGGGAATAGACTGTATTTTTCACACGGTCCCTGGCTGTCGGGTGGAATTTATCTTTCACACGGTCCGTGGCTGCGAGGTAGACTTTATCTTTCACATGGTCCGAGGCTGTGCGATAGACTGTATCTTTCACACAGTCCGTGCCTGTGGAATAGACTTTATCTTTCACACGGTCCGTGGCTGTGGGAATAGAATTTATCATTCACATGGTCCGTGGCTGTGGTATAGACTTTATCTTTCATTCGGTCCGTGCCTGTGGGATAGACTTTATCTTTCACATGGTCCGTGGCTGTGGTATAGACTTTATCTTTCACACGGTCCGTGGCTGTGGGTGGGTAGACTTTATCTTTCACATGGTCCGTGGCTGTGGGGTAGACTTTATCTTTCATACGGCCCGTTCCTGTGGGATAGACGTATCTTTCACACGGTCCGTGCCTATGGGATAGATTTTGTCTTTCACGCAGAGTGTGGCTGCGGGTTTGACTTTATCTTTCACACAGCCCGTGGCTGTGTGGTAGACTTTATCTTTCACAGGGTCCGTGCCTGTGGGATAGACTTTATCTTTCACACGGTCCGTGCCTGTGGGATAGATTCTATCTTTCACACGGTCCGTGGCTGAGGGATAGACTCTATCTTTCACATGGTCCCTGGCTGTGGCATTAGACTCTATCTTTCACACGGTCCATGGCTGTGGGGTAGACTTTATCTTTCACACGGTCCGTGCCTGTGGAATAGACTTTTTCACACGGTCCGTGGCTGTGGGGTAGACTTTATCTTATACATGGTCCGTGGCTGTGGTATAGACTTTATCTTTTGCACGGTCCGTGGCTGTGGGATAGACTTTATCTTTCACAGGGTCCGTGCCTGTGGGATAGACTTTTTCACACGGTCCATGGCTGTGGGGTAGACTTTATCTTTCACATGGTCCGTGAGTGTGGTAGTAGTCTTTATCTTTCACACGGTCCGTGGCTGTGGGAATAGACTTTATGTTTGACAAGGTCCGTGGTTCTGGGAATAGAATTTATCTTTCACATGGTCCGCGGCTGTGGGGTAGACTTTATCTTTCACACGGTCCGTGCCTGTGGGATAGACTGTATCTTTCACAAGGTCCGTGGCTGTGGGATAGACTTTTTCACACGGTCCGTGCCTGTGGGATAGAATTTATCTTTCACACGGTCCGTTTCTGTGAGATAGAATTTATCTTTCACACTGTTCGTGGCTGTGGGATAGACTCTATCTTGCACATGGTCAGTGGCTGTTGGAATAGACTGTATCTTTCACACGGTCCCTGGCTGTGGGGTAGACTTTACCTTTCACACGGTCCGTGGCTCTGGGAATAGAATTTACCTTTCACATGGTCCGTGGCTGTGCGATAGACCGCATCTTTCACACCGTCCGTGCCTGTGGGATAGACTTTTTCACATAGTCCCTGGCTATCAGATAGACTTTATCTTTCACACGGTCCGTGGCTGTTGGATAACTTTATGTACACACGGTCCGTGGCTGTCGATAGATTTTTCACACTGTCGCGTGCCTGTGGGGATCGACTTTATCGTTCACACGGTCCGTTGCCTGTGGGATAGAACATTATCTTTTGACACGGTCCGGGTTTGGGATAGACTTATCTTTCACACGGTCCGTGGCTGTGGGATAGAGTTTATCTTTCACACGGTATGTGCCTGTGGAATAGACTTTATCTTTCACACGGTCCGTGCCTCTAGGACAGACTTTATCTTTCACACGGTCTGTGCCTGTGGGATAGACTTTTTCACACGGCCCGTGCCTGTGGGATAGACTTTATCTTTCACACGATCCGTGCCTGTGGGATAGACTGTATCTTTCACAAGTCCGTGGCTGTGGGATAGACTTTTTCACACGGTCCGTGCCTGTGGGATAGAATTTATCTTTCACATGGTCCGTTGCTGTGGGATAGACTTTATCTTTCACACGGTCCCTGGATGTGAGAATAGACTCTATCTTTCACACGGTCCGTGCCTGTGGGATAGACTTTATCTTTCACACGGTCCGTGGCTGTGGGATCGACTCTATCTTTCACACGGTCTGTGGCTTTGGGACTAGACTCTATCTTTCACATGGTCCATGGCTGTGGGGTAGACTTTATCTTTCACACGGTCCGTGCCTGTGGGATAGACTTTATCTTTCACATGGTCCGTGGCTGTGGGATAGACTCTATCTTTCACACGGTCTGTGGCTTTGGGATTAGACTCTATCTTTCACATGGTCCGTGGCTGTGGGATTAGACTCTATCTTTCACACGGTCCATGGCTGTGGGATAGACTGTATCTTTCACAAGGTCCGTGGCTGTGGGATAGACTTTTTCACACAGTCCGTGCCTGTGGGATAGAATTTATCTTTCACACGGTCCGTTCCTGTGAGATAGAATTTATCTTTCACACGGTCCGTGGCTGTGGGATAGACTTTATCTTTCACATGGTCCGTTGCTGTGGGATAGACTTTATCTTTCACACGGTCCCTGGATGTGAGAATAGACTCTATCTTTCACACGGTCCGTGCCTGTGGGATAGACTTTATCTTTCACATGGTCCGTGCCTGTGGGATGGACTCTATCTTTCACACGGTCCGTGGCTGTGGAATAGACTCTAACTTTCACATGGTCCGTGGCTGTGGATTAGACTCTATCTTTCACCCGGTCCATGGCTGTGGGGTAGACTTTATCTTTCACATGGTCCGTGGCTGTGGGGTAGACTTTATCTTTCATACGGCCCGTTCCTGTGGGATAGACGTATCTTTCACACGGTCCGTGCCTATGGGATAGATTTTGTCTTTCACGCAGAGCGTGGCTGCGGGTTTGACTTTATCTTTCACACAGCCCGTGGCTGTGTGGTAGACTTTATCTTTCACAGGGTCCGTGCCTGTGGGATAGACTTTATCTTTCACACGGTCCGTGCCTGTGGGATAGATTCTATCTTTCACACGGTCCGTGGCTGAGGGATAGACTCTATCTTTCACATGGTCCCTGGCTGTGGCATTAGACTCTATCTTTCACACGGTCCATGGCTGTGGGGTAGACTTTATCTTTCACACGGTCCGTGCCTGTGGAATAGACTTTTTCACACGGTCCGTGGCTGTGGGGTAGACTTTATCTTATACATGGTCCGTGGCTGTGGTATAGACTTTATCTTTTGCACGGTCCGTGGCTGTGGGATAGACTTTATCTTTCACAGGGTCCGTGCCTGTGGGATAGACTTTTTCACACGGTCCATGGCTGTGGGGTAGACTTTATCTTTCACATGGTCCGTGAGTGTGGTAGTAGTCTTTATCTTTCACACGGTCCGTGGCTGTGGGAATAGACTTTATGTTTGACAAGGTCCGTGGTTCTGGGAATAGAATTTATCTTTCACATGGTCCGCGGCTGTGGGGTAGACTTTATCTTTCACACGGTCCGTGGCTGTGGGATAGACTTTATCTTTCACATGGTCCATGGCTGTGGGATAGACTTTATCTTTCACACGGGTCGTGGCTGTGGGACAGACTTTATCTTTCACATGGTCCATGCCAATGGGATAGACTTTATCTTTCACACGGTCCGTGCCTGTGAGATAGACTATATCTTTCACACTGTCCGCGTCTGTGGGATATACTCTATCTTGCACATGGTCAGTGGCTGTGGGAATAGACTGTATCTTTCACACGGTCAATGGCTGTGGGGCAGACTTAATCTTTCACACGGTCCGTGGCTGAAGGGTAGACTTTATCTTTCACACGGTCCGTAGCTGTGCGATAGACTGTACCTTTCACACGGTCCGTGCCTGTGGGATAGACTTTTTCACACAGTCCGTGGCTGTGGTATAGACTTGAACTTTCACACGGTCCATGGCTGTGGGATACACTTTTCTTTCGCATCGTCCGTGCCTGTGGGATACACTTTATCTTTAAATCGGTCCGTGCCTGTGGGATAGACTTTATCTTTCACATGGTCCGTGGCCGTGGTATAGACTTTATCTTTTGCACGGTCCGTGGCTGTGGGATAGACTTTATCTTTCACACGATCCTTGCCTGTGGGATAGACACTGTCTTTCACACTGTCCGTGGCTGTGGGATAGACTCTAACTTGCACATGGTCAGTGGCTGTGGGAATAGACTGTATCTTTCACACGGTCCCTGGCTGTGGGGTAGTCTTTACCTTTCACACGGTCCGTGGCTGTGCGATAGACTGTATCTTTCACACGGTCCGTGCCTGTGGGATAGACTTTATCTTTCACACGGTCCGTGGCTGTGGGATAGACTTTATCTTTCACACGGTCCTTGCCTGTGGGATAGACTTTATCTTTCACACGGTCCGTGCCTGTGGGATAGAATTTTTCACACAGTCCGTGGCTGTGGGATAGACTTTATCTTTCACACGGTCTGTGCCTGTGGGATAGACTTTATGTTTCACACGGTCCTTGGCTGTTAGATAGACTTTAGCTTTCACACGGTCCGTTGCTGTTTGATAGACTTTATCTTTCACACGGTCCATGTCTGTGGGGTAGACTTTATCTTTCACACGGCCCGTGCCTGTGGGGTAGACTTTATCTTTCACACGGCCCGTGGCTGTGGGGTAGACTTTATCTTTCACACGGTCCTGACTCTGGGAATAGAGTTTATCTTTCACACGGTCCGTGGCTGTGGGATAGACTCTATCTTCACACGATCCGTTCCTGTGGGATAGACTCTATCTTTCACACGGTCCTTGGCTGTGGGAATAGACTTTATCTCTCACACGGTCCATGACTGTGGGATAGACTCTGTCTTTCACATGGTCCGTGGCTGTGGGATAGCCTCTATCTTTCACACAGTCCGTGGATGTGGGAATAGACTCTATCTTTCACACGGTCCGTGCCTATGGGATAGACTTCATCTTTCACACGGTCCGTAACTGTGGGGTAGAGTTTATTTTTCGCACGGTCCGTGACTATGGTAGTAGGCTTTGTCTTTCACACGGTCTGTGGCTGTGGGAATAGACTATATGTTTCACACGGTCCGGGGCTCTTGGAATAGATTTTATCTTTCACACGGGCCGAGCCTGTGTGGTAGACTTTATCTTTCACACTGTCGTGCCTGTGGGATAGACTCTATCTTGCATATGGTCTGTCTCTATGGGAATAGATTCTATCTTTCACACGTTCCATGGCTATGGGGTAGACTTTATCTTTCACACGGTCCGTGGCTGTGGGGTAGACTTTATCTTTCACATGGTCCGTGGCAGTGGGGTAGACTTTATCTTTCACACAGTCCGTGCCTGTGTGATAGCCTCTATCTTTCACACGGTCCTTGGCTCTGGGAATAGACTTTATCTTTAACATGGTCCGTGGCTGTGGGGTAGAGTTTATCTTTCACACAGTCCCTGCCTGTGGGATACACTTTTTCACACGGTCCGTGACTGTGGGGTAGACTTTATGTTTCACATGGTCTGTGGCTGTGGGAGTAGTCTTTATCTTTCACACGGTCCGTGCCTGTGGGAATAGACTTTATGTTTCACAAGGTCCGTGGCTCTGGGAATAGAATTTATCTTTCACATGGTCCGTGGTTGTGGGGTAGACTTTATCTTTCATAGGGTCCATGCCTGAGGGGTAGACTTAATCTTTAACAGGGTCCGTGACTGTGGGTAGAATTTATCTTTAACATGGTCCGTGGCTGTGGGATTAGACTCTATCTTTCACACGGTCCATGGCTGTGTGGTAGACTTTATCTTTCACATGGTCCGTGGCTCTGGGAGTAGTCTTTATCTTTCACACGGTCCGTGGCTGTGGGAATAGACTTTATGTTTCACAAGGTCCGTGGCTCTGGAAATAGAATTTATCTTTCACATGGTCCGTGGCTGTGGGGTAGACTTTATCTTTCATAAGGTCCGTTCCTTTGGGATAGACTGTATCTTTCAGATGGTCCGTGGCTGTGGTATAGACTTCATCTTTCACACGGTTCGTGGCTGTGGGATAGACTTTATCTTTCGCATGGTCCGTGCCTGTGGGATAGACTTTATCTTTCACACAGTCCGTGCCTGTGAGATAGACTCTATATTTCACACTGTCCGAGGCTGTGGGATATACTCTATCTTGCACATGGTCAGTGGCTGTGGGAATAGACTGTATCTTTCACACGGTCCCTGGCTGTGGAGTAGACTTTATCTTTCACACGGTCCCTGGCTGTGGGAATAGACTTTATCTTTCACACGGTCCGTGGCTCTGGAAATAGAATTTATCTTTCACATGATCCGTGGCTGTGCGATAGACTGTATCTTTCACACGGTCCATGTCTGTGGGATAGACTTTTTCACACAGTCCGTGGCTGTGGGATAGACTTTATCTGTAACAGGGTCCGTGCCTCTGGGGTAGACTTTATCTTTCACACGGTCCGTGCCTGTGGGATAGACTTTATCTTTCACATGGTCCGTGCCTGTGGGATAGACTTTATCTTTCACACGGTCCGTGGCTGTGGGAATAGACTTTATGTTTCACAAGGTCCGTGGCTCTGGAAATAGAATTTATCTTTCACATGGTCCGTGGCTGTGGGGTAGACTTTATCTTTCACACCGTCCGTGGCTGTGGGAATAGACTCTATCCTTCACACGGTCCATGCCTGTGGGATAGATTCTATCTTTCACACGGTCCGTGGCTGTGGGGTTGACTTTATCTTTCACACGGTCCGTGCCTATGGGTTAGACTTTATCTTTCACACGGTTCGTGGCTGTGGTGTAGACTTTATCTTTCACACGGTCCGTGGCTGTGTTGTAGACTTTATCTTTCACACGGTCCGTGGATGTGGGGTAGACTTTATCTTTCACATGGTCCGTCGCTGTGGGAATAGACTCTATCTTTCACACGGTCCTTGCTTGTGGGATAGACTTTATCTTTCACACGGTCCGTTCCTGTTGGATAGACTTTATCTTTCACACGGTCTGTGGCTGTGGGAATAGACTCTATCTTTCACACGGTCCATGGCTGTGGTATAGACTTTATCTTTCACACGGTGCGTGGCTGTGGGTAGACATTATATTTCACACGGTCCGTGGCTGTGGGAATAGACTCTATCTTTCACACGGTCCGTGCTTGTGGGATAGACTTTATCTTTCACACGGTCCGTGGCTGTGGGGTAGACTTTATCTTTCACACGGTCCGTGGCTGTGGGGTAGACTTTATCTTTCACACGGTACGCGGCTAGGGAATAGACTTTATCTTTCTCAGGGTCCGTGGCTGTGGGATAGACACTATCTTTCACACGGTCCGTGGCTGGGGGCGTAGTCTTTATCTTTCACACGGTCCGTGGATTGGGAATAGACTATATGTTTCACACGGTCCGTGGCTTTGGGAATAGACTCTATCTTTCACACGGTCCGTGGCTGTGGGAATAGACTCTAACTTTCACACTGTCCGTGCCTGTGGGATAGACTTTATCTTTCACATGGTCCGTGGCTGTGCGGTAGACTTTATCTTTCACACGGTCCGTGCCTGTGGGATAGACTTTATCTTTCACAATGTCCATGCCTGAGGGACAAACTTTTTCACACGGTCCGTGCCTGTGCGATAGACTTTCTCTTTCACACGGTCCGTGCCTGAGGGATAGACTTTATGTTTCACACGGTCCGTGGCTGTGGGATAGACTTTTTCACACGTTCCGTTGCTGTGGGATAGACTTTATCTTTCACACGGTCCGTTCCTGTGGGATAGACTTTATCTTTCACACAGTCCGTACCTGTGGGATAGACTTTATCTTTCACATGGTCCGTGGCTGTGGGATAGATTGTATCTTTCACACGGTCCGTGGCTGTGGAAATAGACTTTATCTTTCACATGGTCCGTGGCTGTGGAAATAGACTTTATCTTTCACATGGTCCGTGGCTGTGGGGTAGATTTTATCTTTCACACGGTCCGTGCCTGTGGGATAGACTTTTTCACACGGTCCGCGGCTGTGTGGTAGACTTTATCTATCACATGGTCCGTGGCTGTGGGAGTAGTCTTTATCTTTCACACGGTCCGTGGCTGTGGGAATAGACTTTATGTTTCACAAGGTCCGTGGCTCTGGAAATAAAATTTATCTTTCACATAGTCCGTGGCTGTGGGGTAGACTTTATCTTTCATACGGTCCGTTCCTTTGGGATAGACTGTATCTTTCACATGGTCCGTGGCTGTGGTATAGACTTCATCTTTCACACGGTTCCTGGCTGTGGGATAGACTTTATCTTTCGCATGGTCCGTGCCTGTGGGATAGACTTTATCTTTCACACGGTCCGTGCCTGTGAGATAGACTCTATCTTTCACACTGTCCGTGGCTGTGGGATATTCTCTATCTTGCACATGGTCAGTGGCTGTGGGAATAGACTGTATCTTTCACACGGTCCCTGGCTGTGGGGTAGACTTTATCTTTCACACGGTCCGTGGCTCTGGAAATAGAATTTATCTTTCACATGGTCCGTGACTGTGCGATAGACTGTATCTTTCACACGGTCCAAGCCTGTAGGATAGACTTTTTCACACAGTCCTTGGCTGTGGGACAGACTTTATCTTTCACAGGGTCCGTGCATCTGGGGCAGACTTTATCTTTCACACGGTCCGTGCCTGTGAAATAGACTGTATCTTTCACATGGTCCGATGCTGTGGGATAGACTTTATCTTTCACATGGTCCGTGGCTGTGGGATAGACTTTATCTTTCACACGGTCCGTGGCTGTGGGAATAGACTCTATCTTTCACACGGTCCATGCCTGTGGGATAGACTCTATCTTTCACATGGTCCGTGGCTGTGGGGTTGACTTTATCTTTCACACGGTCCGTGCCTATGGGATAGACTTCATCTTTCACACGGTCCGTGGCTGTGGTGTAGACTTTTTCTTTCACACGGTCCGTGGCTGTGGTGTAGACTTTATCTTCCACACGGTCCGTGGCTGTGGGGTAGACTTTATCTTTCACACGGTCCGTGCTTGTGGGATAGACTTTATCTTTCACACGGTCCGTTCCTGTTGGATAGATTTTATCTTTCACACGGTCTGTGGCTGTGGGAATAGACTCTATCTTTCACACGGTCCGTGACTGTGGTGTAGAATTTATCTTTCACACGGTCCGTGGCTGTGTGTAGACATTATATTTCACACGGTCCGTGACTGTGGTGTAGACTTTATCTTTCACACGGTCCGTGGCTGTGGGGTAGACTTTATCTTTCACACGGTCCGTGGTTGTGGGTTAGACTTTATCTTTCACACGGTCCGTGGCTGTGGGGTAGACTTTATCTTTCATACGGTCTGTGCCTGTGGGATAGACTTTATCTTTCACATGGTCCGTGGCTGTGGTATAGACTTTAATTTCACACGGTCTGTGGCTGTGGGATAGACTTTATCTTTCACACGGTAAGTGCCTGTGGGATAGACTTTTTCACACGGTCTGAGGCTGTGGGGTAGACTTTATCTTTCACATGGTCCGTGGCTGTGGTATAGACTTTATTTTTCACACGGTCTGTGGCTGTGGGATAAACTTTATCTTTCACACGGTAAGTGCCTGTGGGATAGACTTTTTCACTCGGTCTGAGGCTGTGGGGTAGACTTTATCTTTCACATGGTCCGTGGCTGTGGGAGTAGTCTTTATCTTTCACACTTTCTGTGGCTGTGGGAATAGACTTTATGTTTGACAAGGTCCTTGGCTCTGGAAATAGAATTTATTTTTCACATGGTCCGTGGCTGTGGGGTTGACTTTATCTTTCACACGGTCCGTGCCTATGGGATAGACTTCATCTTTCACACGGTCCGTGGCTATGGTGTAGACTTTTTCTTTCACACGGTCCGTGGCTGTGGTATAGACTTTATCTTTCACATGATCCGTGCCTGTGGGATAGACTTTATCTTTCACACGGTCCGTGGCTGTGGGATAGACTGTATCTTTCACACGGTCTGTGGCTGTGGGAATAGACTCTATCTTTCACACGGTCCGTGGCTGTGGTGTAGACGTTATCTTTCACACGGTGTGTCGCTTGGGTAGACATTATATTTCACACGGTCCGTGGCTGTGGTGTAGACTCTATCTTTCACACGGTCCGTGGCTGTGGGGTAGACTTTATCTTTCACACGGTCCGTGGCTGTGGGGTAGCCTTTATCTTTCACACAGTACGCAGCTAGGGAATAGACTTTATCTTTCTCAGGGTCCCTGGCTGTGGGATAGACACTATCTTTCACACGGTCCGTGGCTGGGGGCGTAGACTTTATCTTTCACACGGTCCGTGGATTGGGAATAGACTATATGTTTCACACGGTCCGTGGCTTTGGGAATAGACTCTATCTTTCACACGGTCCGTGGCTGTGGGAATAGACTCTATCTTTCACACTGTCCGTGCCTGTGGGATAGACTTTATCTTTCACACGGTGCGTGGCTGTGCGGTAGACTTTATCTTTCACACGGTCCGTGCCTGTGGGATAGAGTTTATCTTTCACAGTGTCCATGTCTGAGGGACAAACTTTTTCACACGGTCCGTGCCTGTGCGATAGACTTTCTCTTTCACACGGTCCGTGCCTGTGGGATAGACTTTATGTTTCACACGGTCCGTGGCTGTGAGATAGACTTTTTCACACGTTCTGTTGCTGTGGGATTGACTTTATCTTTCACATGGTCCGTGCCTGTGGGATAGACTTAATATTTCACACAGTCCGTACCTGTGGGATAGACTTTATCTTTCACATGTTCCGTGGCTGTGGGATAGACTTTATCTTTCACACGGTCCGTGGCTGTGGAAATAGACTTTATCTTTCTCATGGTCCGTGGCTGTGGGGTAGACTTTATCTTTACACGGTCCATGCCTGTGGGATAGACTTTTTCACACGGTCCGTGGCTGTGGGGTAGACTTTATCTTTCACATGGTCCGTGGCTGTGGGAGTAGTCTTTATCTTTCACACGGTTCGTGGCTGTGGGATAGACTCTATCTTGCACATGGTCAGTGGCTGTGGGAATAGACTGTATCTTTCACACGGTCCCTGGCTGTGGGGTAGACTTTACCATTCACACGGTCCATGGCTCTGGGAATAGAATTTACCTTTCACATGGTCCGTGGCTGTGCGATAGATTGTATCATTCACACGGTCCGTGCCTGTGGGATAGACTTTTTCACATAGTCCGTGCCTGTGGGATAGACTTTATCTTTCACACGGTCCGTGCCTGTGGGATAGACATTATCTTTCATATGGTCCGTTGCTGTGGGATAGACTTTATCTTTCACACAATCCGTGGATGTGGGAATAGACTCTACCTTTCACACGGTCCTGGCCTGTGGGATAGACTTTATCTTTCACACGGTCCCTGGCTGTGGGGTAGACTTTATCTTTGATACGGTCCGTGCCTGTGGGATAGACTTTATCTTTCACACGGTCCATGCCTTTGGGATAGACTTTATCTTTCACATCGTCCGTGGCTGTGGGGTAGACTTTATCTTTCACATGGTCCGTGGCTGTGGGATTCGACTCTATCTTTCACACGGTCCATGGCTGTGGGGTAGACTTTATCTTTCACATAATCCGTGGCTGTGGGAGTAGTCTTTATCTTTCACGCGGTCCGTGGCTGTGGGAACAGACTTTATGTTTCACAAGGTCCGTGGCTCTGGGAATAGAATTTATATTTCACATGGTCCGTGGTTGTGGAGTAGACTTTATCTTTCATACGGTCCGTGCCTTTGGGATAGACTTTATCTTTCACATGGTCTGTGGCTGTGGTATAGACTTTATCTTTCACACGGTCCATGCCATTGGGATAGACTTTATCTTTCACATGGTCTGTCGCTGTGGGGTAGAATTTATCTTTCACATGGTCCGGGGCTGTGCGATAGACTTTATCTTTCACATGGTCCGTGGCTGTGGGGTAGACTTTATCTTTCACATGGTCCGTGGCTGTGGGATAGCCTCTATCTTTCACACAGTCCGTGGCTGTGGGAATAGACTCTATCTTTCACACGGTCCATGGCTGTGGGATAGACTTTATCTTTAACACGGTCCGTGGCTGTGGGGTAGACTTTATTTTTCACACGGTCCGTGGCTGTGGTAGTAGACTTTATCTTTCACACGGTCCGTGGCTGTGGGAATAGTCTTTACGTTTCACACGGTCCGTGGCTCTGGGAATAGACTTTATCTTTCACACGGTCCATGCCGGTGGGATAGACTTTATCTTTCACACAGTCCGTTCCTGTGAGATAGACTTTATCTTTCACTCGGTCCGTGCCTGTGGGATAGACATTATCTTTCACATGGTCCATTGCTGTGGGATAGATTTTATCTTTCACACAATCCGTGGATGTGGGAATAGACTCTATCTTTCACACGGTCCTGGCCTGTGGGATAGACTTTATCTTTCACACGGTCCGTTTCTGTGGGGTAGACTATATCTTTCACACGATCCGTGCCTGTGGGATAGACTTTCTCTTTCACATGGTCCGTCGCTGTGGGGTAGACTTTATCTTTCACATGGTCCGTGACTGTGGGATAGCCTCTATCATTCACACAGTCCGTGGCTGTGGGAATAGACTCTATCTTTCACACGGTCCATGGCTGTGGGATAGACTTTATCTTTCACATGGTCCGTGGCTGGGGGGTAGACTTTATCTTTCACACGATCCGAAGCTGTGGGATAGACTTTATCTTTCACACGGACCGTGTCTGTGGGGTAGACTTTATCTTTCACACGGTCTCAGGCTGTGGGGTAGACTTTATCTTTCACATGGGCCGTGGCTGTGGGATAGACTTTATCTTTCACATGGTCCGTGACTGTGGGATAGCCTCTATCTTTCACACAGTCCGTGGCTGTGGGAATAGACTCTATCTTTCACACGGTCCATGGCTGTGGGATAGACTTTATCTTTCACACGGTCCGTGGCTGTGAGAATAGACTTAATCTTTCACACGGTACGTGCCTGTGGAATAGACTTTATCTTTCACACGGTCCATGCCTCTGGGACAGACTTTATCTTTCACACGTTCTGTGCCTGTGGGATAGACTTTTTCACACGGCCCGTGCCTGTGAGATAGACTTTATCTTTCACACGGTCCGTGCCTGTGGGATAGACTCTATCTTTCACACGGTCCGAGGCTGTGGGATAGACTCTATCTTTGATACGGTCTGTGGCTGTGGGATTAGACTCTATCTTTCACATGGTCCGTGGCTGTGGGATTAGACTCTATCTTTCACACGGTCCCTCGATGTGAGAATAGACTCTATCTTTCACACGCTCCATGGCTGTGGTGTAGACTTTATCTTTCACATGGTCCGTGGCTGTGGGAGTAGTCTTTATCTTTCACACGGTCCGTGGCTGTGGGAATAGACTTTATGTTTCACAAGGTCCGTGGCTCTGGAAATAGAATTTATCTTTCACATGGTCCGTGGCTGTGGGGTAGACTTTATCTTTCATACGGTCCGTTCCTTTGGGATAGACTGTATCTTTCACATGGTCCGTGGCTGTGGTATAGACTTCATCTTTCACACGGTTCCTGGCTGTGGGATAGACTTTATCTTTCGCATGGTCCGTGCCTGTGGGATAGTCTTTATCTTTCACACGGTCCGTGCCTGTGAGATAGACTCTATCTTTCACACTGTCCGTGGCTGTGGGATATTCTCTATCTTGCACATGGTCAGTGGCTGTGGGCATAGACTGTATCTTTCACACGGTCCCTGGCTGTGGAGTAGACTTTATCTTTCACACGGTCCCTGGCTGTGGGAATAGACTTTATCTTTCACACGGTCCATGGCTCTGGAAATAGAATTTATCTTTCACATGGTCCGTGGCTGTGCGATAGACTGTATCTTTCACACGGTCCATGCCTGTGGGATAGACTTTTTCACACAATCCGTGGCTGTGGGATAGACTTTATCTTTCACAGGGTCCGTGCCTATGGGGTAGACTTTATCTTTAACACGGTCCGTGCCTGTGGGATAGACTTTATCTTTCACATGGTCCGTGCCTGTGGGATAGACTTTATCTTTCACATGGTCCGTGGCTGTGGGATAGACTTTATCTTTCACACGGTCCGTGGCTGTGGGAATAGACTCTATCTTTCACACGGTCCATGCCTGATGAAGCATTCTTTCTTTCACCGGCCGTGGCGTGGGTGACTTTATCTTTCACAACAGGTCCGTCGAACCTATGGGATAGACTTTATCTTTCACATGGTCCGTGGCTGTGGGAATAGACTCTATCTTTCACACGGTCCGTGCTTGTGGGATAGACTTTATCTTTCACACGGTCCGTTCCTGTTGGATAGACTTTATCTTTCACACGGTCTGTGGCTGTGGGAATAGACTCTATCTTTCACACGGTCCGTGGCTGTGGTGTAGACTTTATCTTTCACACGGTGCGTGGCTGTGGGTAGACATTATATTTCACACTGTCCGTGGCTGTGGTTTAGACTCTATCTTTCACACGGTCCGTGGCTGTGGGGTAGACTTTATCTTTCACACGGTCCGTGGCTGTGGGGTAGACTTTATCTTTCACACGGTACGCAGCTAGGGAATAGACTTTATCTTTCTCAGGGTCCCTGGCTGTGGGATAGACACTATCTTTCACACGGTCCGTGACTGGGGGCGTAGACTTTATCTTTCACACAGTCCGTGGATTGGGAATAGACTATATGTTTCACACGGTCCGTGGCTTTGGGAATAGACTCTATCTTTCACACGGTCCGTGGCTGTGGGAATAGACTCTATCTTTCACACTGTCCGTGCCTGTGGGATAGACTTTATCTTTCACACGGTCCGTGGCTGTGCGGTAGACTTTATCTTTCACACGGTCCATGCCTGTGGGATAGACTTTATCTTTCACACTGTCCATGCCTGAGGGACAAACTTTTTCACACGATCCGTGCCTGTGCGATAGACTTTCTCTTTCACACGGTCTGTGCCTGTGGGATAGACTTTCTGTTTCACACGGTCCGTGGCTGTGGGATAGACTTTTTCACACGTTCCGTTGCTGTGGGATAGACTTTATCTTTCACACGGTCCGTGCCTGTGGGATAGACTTTATCTTTCACACAGTCCGTACCTGTGGGATAAACTTTATCTTTCACATGATCCGTGGCTGTGGGATAGACTTTATCTTTCACACGGTCCGTGGCTGTGGAAATAGACTTTATCTTTCACATGGTCCGTGGCTTTGGGGTAGACTTTATCTTTACACGGTCCATGCCTGTGGGATAGACTTTTTCACACGGTCCGTGGCTGTAGGGTAGACTTTATCTTTCACATGGTCCGTGGCTGTGGGAGTAGTCTTTATCTTTCACACTGTTTGTGGCTGTGGGATAGACTCTATCTTGCACATGGTCAGTGGCATGTCAGTGCTGTGGGAATAGACTGTCCTACATTGGCAGGTGGATTCTTCACCACTGACCTACCTGGGACGCCCCGATGACCCTGGTTAAAAGGCAATAGTGTTATTTGGAGGGAAAACAAAGAAGACTGTAGATGTGATTGTGAAGGCTATGCAAATAACACAAAGGACAGTGGTAACATTGGTGGTTGTCTTTTATGTGAAAGCCACTCTTGGAATTGTATAACTGTTTGTTAAGGATATAACATAGTGGAGTGTTTTTCTAGATGTCTGTGTATTCTCATATTGGGAATCCTGAAATAAACCCTGTCATAAATGAAACAATGATACAGTTTATTCTAGAAAGTGAAAGTGTTAGTCACTTTGTTGTGTCCAACTCTTTGTGGCCCCATGAACTGTAGCCCACCAGGCTCTTCTGTCCATGGAATTCTCCAGGCAAGAATACTGGAGTGGAAAGCCATTCCCTTCTCCTAGAGATCTTCCTAACCCAGGGATCAAACATGGGTCTCCTGGATTTCAGGCAGATTCTTTACCATCTGAGCCACCAGGAACCCCTTAATGAGAAAATATTAGAGAATAATTGATATAGTTTGGAAATTTTTACAAACAAGACACATTGAGACAGTTATTTTGACTAATGTCTGTATCCACTCATAAATTAAAATACTGAAAAGAAATTATATAAACATTAAGACAAGTTGAGACAGTTATTTTGAATAATGTCTATACTTAATCATAACTTAAAACCCTGAAAGGAAATACAAACACAGCCTCTTTCTTTAATGGAGGACATTACAGGCAGCTTGAGGGTCAGAATAAACCACAGGTTTAGCTGCAAAGTAAGCTGTTATGATTGTTAACATCAGGGGTTCATATTTTAAACAATCTGAGCATAGTAGTATGTGTTTTCCAAGCTAGTGTTGAAAAAAATGTTCATAAATATGTATTCCCAGGATATAGCTATTAGAGAAAGTCTTGTCAACTTTCATGCACTTTTATGACAGATTCGTTTTCTTTTTTTAATACAGAGGATACACGGCTGATTCAAAGCTCAGAACTGTTCAATAGCAGTTATATGATACTGTGACAAGTTCTGTCTGAGCTTGTTTAAAACCATTCCACAGAGGACGCTTCAAAGCAGGGCACCGAGTGACAACCAGAAGAAACCTGCTTCATTAATAGCGGCCGGTTCTTACCGTTCCAGGCAGCTTGCGTCACCCAGTTCAGCCCAGTCATCTACTGTTGTTACCATCTAGCTCTAAAAAAAGTTTGCATTTTGTACAAGTATAAGGGAATACCTTCATGCAAGCTAAGTTCTAGCTAATACAAAACAAATATGTGTTAAACAAACAGGAGCAATGGCCAAATAGGAAACCACCCTCTCTCCCTGCAGATCTCACACTGTATTCCCTTTTACCAGAATGTAAATAAAGAGGTTCCAGTTCAGGGTCTTTTCAATAAACCCCAGCTAAGAGAGAAATTCTCATCTCCCACTCTTGCTTCTCTGCCTCGTTCTTTTCCCTTTCTTCCTTTAAAGAAAGCTTATTGAAATATACTTGATTTACAATGCTGTGTTAATTTCTGCCGTACAGTGAAGTGATTCAGTTATATATATATGTGTGTGTACATATATATGTGTGTTTATATATATATATATATGTACACACACATTCTTTTCTGGGGTATTCTTTTTCATTATGGCTTATCACAGGTTATTGAATATAGGTCCCTGAGCTACACAGCTGTATCTCGGTGTCCATTCTGTATATAGCAGTTTGCATCTGCTAATCCCAGACTCCCATTCCGTCCCTCCCATACCATGCCTCCCCCTCGGGAACCGCCAGTTTTTTGTCTATGTCTGTGAGTCAATTTCTGTTTTGTAGGTGTGTGCATTTGTGTTCAACTTTAGATTTCACATGTAAGTGATATTGTGTGGTATCTTTCTCTGTCTGACTTACTTCACTTAGGACGATCATCTCTAGGTCCATCCATGTTGCTGCAAGTGGCATTATTTCGTTCTTTTTTAGGGCTGAGTAGTACTCCACTGTGTGTCCACACGCGCGCGCGCGCACACACACACACACACACACACACACACACACACACACCCTGCATCTTCTTTATTCATTCCTCTGTTGATGGGCATCCATTGACATGTCTTGGCTTTTGTGAAGAGTGCTGCGGTGAGCATAGGGGTGCAAGTACCTTTTCAAGTTACAGTTTTATCTGGACGTGTGTCCAGGAGTGGGGTTCTGGACCCTAAGGCAGCTCTAGCTGTAGTTTTCTGAGGAACCTCTCTTCCGTTTCCACAGTGGCTGCACATTTACGTTCCCACCACACCTTTGCATCCTTTCGTCCGTGGATGGACATTGGATTGCTTCCACGTCTCACTGTTGTGAACAGCGCTGCTGTGAGCATGGGGGTGCGGGTATCTTTTTGAATTAGGGTTTTATCTTCTTCTGTTCTCTTTTCTGAAGATATAACATTTCCGTGCTATTTTTATGCAGTTAATCCTGGCTGTGCTGGGTCTGGGCTGCTGGGCAGGCTCTTCCCCGCTGGGGCGCAGGAGCGGCTCTCTGGCTGGGCTGCGGGCTTCTCACTGTGGGGGCGTCTCTAGTCGCCCAGCGCAGCTCCAGGTCACAGCAGAGTCAGGAGCTGGGGCTCCTGGCTTCTAGAGCGCAGCCTCACAGTTGGGGCGCGCGGGCTAACTGCTCCTTGGCGGGTGGGACGTCCCCTGACCAGGGGTCAGACCCGTGCCTCCTGCGTTGGCAGGCGGATTCTTTACCTCCGAGCCCTTCTTCCCTTTTCTTACCACCTCGCTGTTCCACCGTCTTTCCCACTGGCTCTCTGTTTCTCCGTCCTCTGCTGTTTCCTCGTCTCTTTTCCCTCCTTGTTCTTTTCCTCTCTCCTGCATTTCCTTCTTCCCTCGGTGCTTCCAGTTCTGCTTCTTGTCTGCCTTCCAGTGTTGAAATCACCACAGGCTAATAGAGCCAAGTTCATTGTGTTTGTGAGACATGATTTGATGTCTACCCCAGAATACTGATATCGAATTTTGCTTGTGTTTCTGCAGGCAATTATGAGAAGTGAAATGTTGGCTTTTCAAAGTCCTATCCTAATCAGAAATGTATTTATACAAAACCAATACATGTGAAATGCAGGGTGGAATTAAAAACATTTTTTAAAACAACAAATACTATTTCACTAATAGCCACTAACAACTATATAGACTTAGCCTGTTAAGTAAACAAGCAAAGAATCAGCTCATTGCATTCAACTATAAATAGTAGATAATTCATAAATTATACTTTCTTGTTCCAGTATATTAACAGGAAGCTTTTGAAGTAACACTATCTCAGATCTATAACAAATTAGGTTCCACTAAAACAAAACAAATACAGAAAAATAAAGCCTGGAGTCATGTTATGCAAACTAACCCCTGGGATCCATCTGGGATCCAACCTCAGCTCCTTGAGAAAGGCATAGCTGGCCAGCGGATACAAGCTGTCTGAATACAGATAAAGCAATAGGGTATATTCTGTTTACATTAGTCCTTAGGAAGCAAATATTTAAATAAAGAAGTTCTGATGCCAGCCTCTGTATCTCTCTGTGAACGAAAGGATGCTAAGTTTCTACAGGGCCCAAAATATTTACTTCTGTCTTCTTTTCCCTAGGAATCTCAACATTAATATCTAGATAAAGGCAAGCACTAAAAACGAGAACTTCAGAAGATACTACCTTTGGTCTTAAGATATTATTTTATTTAGACTCTGGCTGTGCTAGGTCTTCACTGAGGCACACGGGTTTCTCCGGGTTCGGTCTGCAGCCTTCTCCTGTGGCCCCGCGCCAGCTCCAGGGCGCCTGGGCCCAGCGGCTGCCGCTCCAAGCCCGGCTGCTCCGCGGCACGGATCCTGGTTCTCTGACCGGGGATCACACCCCGTCCCCTGCTTGGGAAGGCAGATTCCTACCCACTGGACCGCCAGGGAAGTCCCAAGACATCATTCTGAAATACAAAAGAGAAATGTGATCTAATTTTAAGACTAATGTAACGGAAACATCTATTTCAAATCTATAGAGGCGATTAGTCGGGAATCCCAGTGTTTTCTGATCATTCAGCAGGTCTTCCTTTCAAGGCTGTCGGGAAGGTGCTCAGCTAATCCACGGCGCGCTGCTCAGTCATCACTATTTATTAAATTTCCCTACTCTACTGACTATACTATAATTTGTAAGCTATTGTATTAAAACTGCATCAGCAAATGGCCTTATAAATATTAAATAGCAAAGTCATTTGATTAAGATTGGCTTGCAATATTTTTTAGATCTAGATTAAAGTGAATTTCTGGCTTATTTAGCTACTAACCTACACTCTCGGAGGCTAGCCTAAACCAATTAGTTTTTGTCTTGCTCAAATTATGTTGATAGCAGGCTCTTTTTTTAAAAAAAAATAATTTTCATTTGGAAATAATTTTAGGTGTCCTGAAATGTTTAAACAGTAAGAATAGTAGGACTTTCCTGGGGGTCCAGTGGTTAAGAATGCACTTGCCAATGCAGGGGATATAGGTTCTGTCCCTGGTCACAAAACGAAGATCCTACGAGCCACAGAGCAACTCAGCTCTCGCGCCACAAGTACTGAAGCCCGCGTGCTCTGAAGTCCGGGCTTTGCAATAGGAGAAACCGCCGGGATGAGAAGTCACGCGCCACGACAGGGGCGGCCCCACTCACTGAACTGGAGGAAGCCCGCCCTCAGCAAGGAGGACGCAGGGCAGCCAAAAAACAGAGTGCAGACGGTACAGATGAGCGCTTCCCTGTCCCAGTCTCACCCGTTATTCACATTTTACCCCACTTGCTTTGTTCCTTGGGCACCCTCTGTGTGTGTAGACTGTGTGTGCAAGTGTAAATGCATGTGGTGGTTTAGTTGCTAAGTCGTGTCTGACTCTGCAACCCCGCAGAATGTAGCCCGCCAGGCTCCCCCATCCTTGGGGTTCTCCAGATGAGAATACTGGAGAGGCTTGCCATTTCCTTCTCCAGGGGATCTTCCCCACCCTGGGACTGAAGCTGGGTCTCCTGCATTGCAGGCGGATTCTTTACCAACTGAGCTGCCAGGGAAGCCCCGTATCTATGTGTATGTGGCCATGAGTACACGTATTTTGTGACTTATCTGCGAGTCAGTAGCATACGCCATGGCCCCCTTAGCAGGTAAAGCCCGAATACACAGTGCGTTTCCTCTGGATTCTCGTCTTGTCCGTGGACCCAGCTACGCCCTTTTTAGCCCCCTTCCCGTTCCTCAGCCTGGCTCCGGGTCTGGGATCCAGCCTAGGGTAGGGTGTTGCATTGTGCGCTCAGGTCTCTTTAATCTCCTCTCATCTGGAACGTTTTCATAGCCTTTCTTTGGGGTTCGCCTGATGTTTCCTAGTAATTAGATTCCAGCATTCCTGGCTGGAATATCACATAAGTGATGCTGATTTGCTCACATTAATGATGTTAATTTCCGTCACCCTGTCTAGTGTTTGTCCTATGTCTTCACTGTAGAGTTACTTTTTTTTTTTCCTTACAACTAATAAGCAATCTGTGGGAAACACATTGAGATCATGCAAGTATTCTGCCCCTCCTTGAACTTTCTCCTAGATTGAGCATCTGTTGCTGATTCTTGCTTGAACTCATTTTCTCTGTGATGGTTGCAAAATGTACAAAATTCCAGTATATTCTGCCTTTACCAGTTGGCACTTGACATTCTGCTGTAAATAGATCTCTCCTTTCCCCCTCATTTCTTTATGTGCTCATTAATAGTAAGAGCTTATAGATTCCTTTTTTCTCTCAATAGTTTATAGTTCATCACTGTCCGTAAACGTTTGATAGTCACTCACCCCAGACTTGGCCAGGGGAACCCCTTCAAGCTGATTCTCATGTTTTTGTGACGCGGATTCACGATTTCTGTGAGCACGTCCTTATGAGATATTCCAAGCTCATCTTGAATCTATTCTTCCCTGGCCCAAGAACTGGCCATTTTTCAGGAGCCCTGTTTCCTTTTAGTGGGGAATGGTATTAAAAAACACAGATCCATGTGTTCATTGCTACTGAGGTATCTTTGCTCCTAGGGCCTTTCAGCAGACAAAGTTAATATTTATTTGCATGCATATATTTATATGCATGTATGTACACATATGTAAACACACACTCACACATACACACATACATGCAGTGGCCCCACCGTCTATCCCACAGGAACGGGACGTATGAAAAATAAAGTCTACCCCACAGACACGGACCGTGTGAAAGATAAAGTCCATCAAACAGCCACGGACCGTGTGAAAGATAAAGTCTACCCCACAGCCACGGACCGTGTGAAAGATAAAGACTATCCCACAGGCACGTACCGTGTGAAAGATAAAGCTTATCCCACAGCCACGGACCGTGTGAAAGATAAAGTCTATCCCACAGCCACGGACCATGTGAAATATAAAGTCTATCCCACAGGCACGGACCGTGTGAAAGATAAAGTCTATCCCACAGGCACGTACCGTGTGAAAGATAAAGCTTATCCCACAGCCACGGACCGTGTGAAAGATAAAGTCTATCCCACAGCCACGGACCATGTGAAATATAAAGTCTATCCCACAGGCACGGACCGTGTGAAAGATAAAGTCTATCCCACAACCACGGACCGTGTGAAAGATAAACTCTATGCCACAGGCACGGACCGTGTGAAAAAGTCTATCGCACAGCCACGGACCGTGGGAAACATAAAGTCTATCCCACAGGCATGGACCGTATGAAAGATAAACTCTATCCCACAGGCACGGACCGTGTGAAAAAGTCTATCGCACAGCCACGGACCGTGTGAAAGATAAAGTCTACCCCGCAGCCACAGACCGTGTGAAAGATAAAGTCTACCCCGCAGCCAGGGACCGTGTGAAAGATACAGTCTATTCCCACAGCCACTGACCATGTGCAAGATAGAGTCTATCCCACAGCCATGGACAGTGTGAAAGATAAAGACTACTCCCACAGCCACGGACAATGTGAAAGATAAATTCTATTCCCAGAGCCACGGACCTTGTGAAACATAAAGTCTATTCCCACAGCCACGGACCGTGTGAAAGATAAAGACTACTCCCACAGCCACGGACCATGTGAAAGATAAACTCTACCCCACAGCCACGGACCGTTTGAAAAATAAAGTCTATCCCACAGCCATGGACCGTGTGAAAGATAGAGTCTTTTCCCACAGGCATGGACCGTGTGAAAGATAAAGTCTACCCAACAGACATGGACCATGTGAAAGATAAAGTCTATTCCCAGAGCCACGGACCTTGTGAAACATAAAGTGTATTCCCACAGCCACGGACCGAATGAAAGATAAAGTCTACACCCACAGGCAGGGACCGTGTGAAAGATAAAGTCTATCCCACAGCCACGGACTGTGTGAAGAAGTCTATCCCACAGGCATGGACCGCGTGAAAGATAAAGTCTATACCACAGCCATGGACCGTGTGCAAGATAGAGTCTATCCCACAGGCAAGGACCGTATGAAAGATAAAGTCTACCCCACAGCCACGGACCATGTGAAAGCTAAATTCAATTCCCAGAGCCACGGACCTTGTGAAACATAAAGTCTATTCCCACAGCCGCAGACCCTGTGAAAGATAAAGACTACTCCCACAGCCACGGACCATGTGAAAGATAAAGTCTACCCCACAGCCACGGACCATGTGAAAGATGAAGTCTATCCCACAGGCACAGACCGTGTGAAAGATAAAGTCTACCCCACAGACATGGACCATGTGAAAGATAAAGTCTATTCCCAGAGCCACGGACCTTGTGAAACATAAAGTCTATTCCCACAGCCACGGACCGAATGAAAGATAAAGTCTACTTCCACAGGCAGGGACCGGGTGAAAGATAAAGTCTACCCCACAGACACGGACCGTGTGAAAGGAACAGTCATATCCCCACAGCAGGACCGTGTGAAAGATAAAGTCTACTCACAGCCACGGCCACTGTGAAAGATAAAGTCTGCCCACAGCCACGGCTGCTTGTGAAAGATAAAGTCTCATCCAAGGCACGGACCGTGTGAAGATAAAGTCTATCCCACAGCCACGGACTGTGTGAAGAAGTCATCCCACGGCATGACGCGTTTGAAGATAAAGTTATCCCACAGCCACGGACCTGTGAAGATAAGTCATCCCAAGGCACGGACCGTGTGAAAGATAAAGTCCTAACCCCAGCAGCCAAAGACTTCGTGAAATAAAGTCTACCCCACAGCCAGGGAGTGTGAAAGATACAGTCTATCCACAGCCACTGACCATGTGCAAATGAGTCATCCCACAGCCACGGACAGTGTAAAGATAGAGTCTATCTCACAGGCATGGACCGTGTGAAAGATAGTCTATACCACAGCCACGGACCATGTGAAAGATAAAGTCTATCCCAGAGGCACGGACCGTATGAAAGACAAAGTCTACCCCACAGCCACGGACCATGTGAAAGATAAATTCAATTTCCAGAATCACGGACCTTGTGAAACATAAAGACTATTCCCACAGCCACGGACCGTGTGAAAGATAAAGACTACTCCCACAGCCACAGACCATGTGAAAGATAAAGTCTACTCCACAGCCACGGACCGTGTGAAAAAGTCTATCCCACAGGCACGGACCGTGTGAAAGATAAAGTCTACCCCACAGCCACGGACCGTGTGAAAGATAGAGTCTAATCCCACAGCCACGGACCATGTTAAAGTTAGAGTCTATCCCACAGCCACGGACCGTTTGAAAAAAAAGTCTACACCACAGCCACAGACCGTGTGAAATATAAAGTCTACCCACAGCCACGGACCGTGTGAAAGATGAAGTCTACTCCACAGCCACGGACCGTGTGAAAGATAAAGTCTACCTCGCAGCCACGGACCGTGTGAAAGATAAATTCTACCCGACAGCCAGGGACCGTGTGAAAAATACAGTCTATTCCCACAGCCACTGACCATGTGCAAGATAGAGTCTATCCCGCAGCCAAGGAGAGTGTGAAATAGAGTCTATCGGACAGGCACGGACCGAGTGAATGATAAAGTCTATCCCACAGGCATGGACCATGCGAAAGATAAAGTCTATCCCAAAGCCACGGACCGTGTGAAAGATAAAGTCAACACCCAGCCACGGACCGTGAGTAAGATAAAGTCTACCCCACAGACACGGACCGTGTGAAAGATAAAGTCTATCAAACAGCCACGGACCGTGTGAAAGATAAAGTCTACCCCACAGCCACGGACCGTGTGAAAGATAAAGTCTACCCAACAGCACGGGCCGTGTGAAAGATAAAGTCTATCCCACAGGAAGGGACCTTGTCAAAGATAAAGTCTACCCCACATCCTCGGACCGTGTGAAAGATAAAGTCTATCCCTCAGGCACGGACCATGTGAAAGATAAAGTCTATCCCACAGCCACGGACCGTGTGAAAGACAAAGTCTATCCCACAGGCACGGACCATGTGAAACAAAAAAGTCTACCCCACAGCCACGGACCGTGTGAAAGATAAAGTCTATCCCACAGGCACGGGCCGTGTGAAAGATAAAGTCTACCCCACAACCAAAGGCCATGTGAAAGATAAAGTCTACCCCCCAGCCATGGACCGTGTGAAAGATAGAGTCTAACCCACAGGCACGGACCGTGGAAAAAAGTCTATCCCACAGGCACGGACCGTGTGAAAGATAAAGTCAATCCCACAGGCACGGACTGTGTGAAAGATAAAGTATACCCCACATCCACGGACCGTGTGAAAGATAAACTCTATCCCACAGGCACGGAACGTGTGAAAGATAAAGTCTATCCCACAGCCACGGACCGTGTGAAAGATAAGTCTACCCTCCAGACCACAGGGCCGCTGTGAAAGACAAAGTCTATTCCATAGCACGGACGTTGTGAAAGATAAAGTCTATCACCACAGGAAGGGGCCATATGAAAGATAAAGACTACCACACAGCCACGGGCCGTGCTGAAAGATTAAGTCTACCCCACAGCACGGACGTTAAAAGATTATTAACTAAAGTCTATCACACATGCACGGACCGTGTGAAAGATAAAGTCTATCCCACAGTCACGGACTGTGGAAAGATCATAGTCGATCCACAGCCACGGGACCATGTGAAAGATAAAGTCTATCCCACACGGCACCAGACCGTGTGAAAGATAAAGTCTACCCACAACCACGCCGTGTGAAAGATAATGTTCTACTCCCACAAGCACGGACCCGTTGTGAAAGATAAAGTCTATCCCACAGGAAGGGACCTTGTCAAAATAAAGTCTACCCCACAGTCCTCAGACCGCTGTCTGAAAGATAAAGTCTATCCCTCAGGCACGCGACCATGCCTTGAAAGACAAAGTCTATCCCACAGGCATGGACTGTGTGAAGGATACAGTCTATCGCAGAGCCACGGACCATGTGAAAGATAAGTCTACCCCGCAGCCACGGACCGTGTGAAAGATAAAGTCTACCGACAGCCAGGGACCGTGTGAAAAATACAGTCTATTCCCACAGCCACTGACCATGTGCAAGATAGAGTCTATCCCACAGGTACGGACCGAGTGAAAGATAAAGGCTATCCCACAGGCACGGACCGTGTGAAAGACAAGTCTATCCCACAGGAATGGACCGTGTGAAAGATAAAGTCTATCCCACAGCCACGGACCATGTGAAAGATAAAGTCTATCCCACAGGCACGGACCGTATGAAAGATAAAGTCTACCCCACAGCCATGGACCACGTGAAAGATAAATTCTATACCCAGAGCCACGGACCTTCTGAAACATAAAGTCTATTCCCATAGCCACGGACTGTGTGAAAGACAAAGACTACTCCCACAGTCACGGCCCATGTGAAATATAAAGTCTAACCCACAGCCACTGACCGTTTGAAAGATAAAGTCTATCCCACAGCCATGGACCGTGTGAAAGATAAAGTCTATCCCACAGGCACGGACCGTGTGAAAGATAAAGTCTATCCCACAGCAATGGACTGTGTGAAAAAGTCTATGTCACAGGCACGGACGGTGTGAAAGATAAAGTCTATCCCACAGGCACGGTCCGTGTGAAAGATAAGGTTTATTCCACAGTCACGGACTGTGTGAAATATAAAGTCTATCCCACAGCCACGGACCGTGTAAAAGATAAAGTCGATCCCACAGGCACCGACCGTGTGAAAGATAAAGTCTATCCCACAGCCACGGACCGTGTGAAAGATAAAGTCTATTCCAGAGGCACGGACTGTGAAAGATACAGTCTATCTCACAGCCTCGGACCATGTGAAAGATAAAGTCTACCTCGCAGCCACGGACCGTGTGAAAGATAAATTCTACCCGACAGCCAGGGACCGTGTGAAAAATACAGTCTATTCCCACAGCCACTGACCATGTGCAAGATAGAGTCTATCCCGCAGCCACGGAGAGTGTGAAATAGAGTCTATCGGACAGGCACGGCCCGAGTGAATGATAAAGTCTATCCCACAGGCATGGACCATGCGAAAGATAAAGTCTATCCCAAAGCCACGGACCGTGTGAAAGATAAAGTCAACACCCAGCCACGGACCGTGAGTAAGATAAAGTCTACCCCACAGACACGGACTGTGTGAAAGATAAAGTCTATCAAATAGCCACGGACCGTGTTAAAGATAAAGTCTACCCCACAGCCACGGACCGTGTGAAAGATAAAGTCTACCCCACAGACACGGGCCGTGTGAAAGATAAAGTCTGCCCCACAGCCACGGACCGTGTGAAAGATAAAGTCTGCCCCACAACCATGGACCGTGTGAAAGATAAAGTCTATCCCACAGCCACGGATCGTCTGAAAGATAAAGTCTATCCCACAGCCACGGACTGTGGGAAAAACTCTATCCCACAGCATGGACCATGTGAAAGATAAAGTCTATCCCACAGCCACGGACCGCGGTGAATGGATAGAAAAGATAAAGTCGATCCCACAGCCACGGACCATGTGAAAGATAAAGTCTATCCCACAGGCACAGACCGTGTGAAAATTAAGTGTATCCCACAACCACGGACCGACCAGCTACCGGTTTGTGAAAGATAATGTCTATCCCACGGCACGGACCGTGGTGAAAATAAAGTCTTATCCACAGGAAGGGACCTTGTAAAGATAAAGTCTACCCCACGTCCACGGACCGTTTGAAGATAAAGTCTATTCCCTCAGGCAACGGACCACTGTGAAGATAAAGTCATATCCCACAGCCACGGACCGTGTGAAAGACAAAGTCTATCCCACAGGCATGGACCATGTGAAAGATAAAGTCTACCCCGCAGCCACGGACCGTGTGAAAGATAAAGTCTACCGACAGCCAGGGATTGTGTGAAAAATACAGTCTATTCCCACAGCCACTGACCATGTGCAAGATAGAGTCTATCCCACAGGTACGGACCGAGTGAAAGATAAAGGCTATCCCACAGGCACGGACCGTGTGAAAGACAAAGTCTATCCCACAGGAATGGACCGTGTGAAAGATAAAGTCTATCCCACAGGCACGGACCGTGTGAAAAAGTCTATACCACAGCCACGGACCGTGTGAAAGATAAAGTCTATCCCACAGCCACGGACCTTGTGAAAAAGTCTATCCCACAGGCACGGACCGTGTGAAAGATAAAGTCTGTCCTAGAGGCACGGACCGTGTGAAAAAGTCTATCCCACAAGCATGGACCATGTGAAAGATAAAGTCTATCCCACAGGCACGGACCATGAGAAAGATAAAGTCTATCCCACAGCCACGGACCATGTGAAAGACAAAGTCAACTCCACAGCCACGGACCGTGAGTCAGATAAAGTCTAGCCAACAGACACGGACCGTGTGAAAGATAAAGTCTATCAAACAGCCACGGACCGTCTGAAAGATAAAGTTTACCCCACAGCCACGGACCTTGTGAAAGATAAAGTCTATCCCACAGGCACGGGCAGTGTGAAAGATAAATTCTATCCCACAGGCACGGACCGTGTGAAAGATAAAGTCTATCCCACAGGCACGGACCGTGTGAAAGATAAAGTTTATCCCACAGCCACGGACCATGTGAAAGATAAAGTCTATCCCACAGGCACGGACCGTGTGAAAGATACAGTCTATTGCACAGCCACGGACCGTGTGAAAGATAAAGTCTACCCCGCAGATACGGACCGTGTGAAAGATAAAGTCTACCCCACAGCCAGGGACCGTGTGAAAGATACAGTCTATTCCCACATCCACTGACCACGTGCAAGATAGAGTGTATCCCACAGCCACGGACAGTGTGAAAGATAGAGTCTATCTCACAGGCACGGACCGTGTGAAAGATAAAGTCTACCCCACAGCCATGGACCATGTGAAAGATAAATTCTATTCCCAGAGCCACGGACCTTCTGAAACATAAAGTCTATTCCCATAGCCACGGACCGTGTGAAAGACAAAGACTACTCCCACAGTCACGGCCCATGTGAAAGATAAAGTCTAACCCACAGCCATTGACCGTTTGAAAGATAAAGTCTATCCCACAGCCATGGACCGTGTGAAAGATAAAGTCTATCCCACAGGCACGGACCGTGTGAAAGATAAAGCCTATCCCACAGCAATGGACTGTGTGAAAAGGTCTAACCCACAGGCACGGACCGTGTGAAAGATAAAGTCTATCCCACAGGCACGGTCCGTGTGAAAGATAAAGTTTATTCCACAGCCAAGGACCGTGTGAAATATAAAGTCTATCCCACAGCCATGGACAGTGTGAAAGATAAAGTCTACCCCACAGCCACGGACCGTGTAAAAGATAAAGTCGATCCCACAGGCACCGACCGTGTGAAAGACAAAGTCTATCCCACAGCCACGGACCGTGTGAAAGATAAAGTCTATTCCACAGGCACGGACTGTGTGAAAGATACAGTGTATCGCACAGCCTCGGACCGTGTGAAAGATAAAGTCTACCTCGCAGCCACGGACCGTGTGAAAGATAAATTCTACCCGACAGCCAGGGACCGTGTGAAAAATACAGTCTATTCCCACAGCCACTGACCATGTGCAAGATAGAGTCTATCCCGCAGCCACGGAGAGTGTGAAATAGAGTCTATCGGACAGGCACGGACAGAGTGAATGATAAAGTCTATCCCATAGGCATGGACCATGCGAAAGATAAAGTCTATCCCAAATCCACGGACCGTGTGAAAGATAAAGTCAACACCCAGCCACGGACCGTGAGTAAGATAAAGTCTACCCCACAGAGACGGACTGTGTGAAAGATAAAGTCTATCAAACAGCCACGGACCGTGTGAAAGATAAAGTTTACCCCACAGCCACGGACCGTGTGAAAGATAAAGTCTGCCCCACAGCCACGGACCGAGTGAAAGATAAAGTCTGCCCCACAGCCACGGACCGTGTGAAAGATAAAGTCTACACCACAGCCACGGACCGTGTGAAAGATAAAGTCTGCCCCACAGCCACGGACCGTGTGAAAGATAAAGTCTGCCCCACAGCCACGGACCGTGTGAAAGATAAAGTCTGCCCCACAGCCACGGACCGTGTGAAAGATAAAGTCTATCCCACAGCCACGGACCGTCTGAAAGATAAAGTCTACACCACAGCCACGGACTGTGGGAAAAACTCTATCCCACAAGCATGGACCATGTGAAAGAAAGAGTCTATCCCACAGCCACGGACCGGGTGAATGATAGAGTCTATCCCACAGGCAAGGACCATGTGAAAGATAAAGTCTATCCCACAGGCACGGACCGTGTGAAAGATAAAGTCTATCCCACAGGAAGGGGCCATATGAAAGATAAAGACTACCCCACAGCCACGGGCCGTGTGAAAGATAAAGTCTACCCCACAGCCACGGACCGTTTGAAAGATAAAGTCTATCCCACAGGCACGGACCGTGTGAAAGATAAAGTCTATCCCACAGCCACGGACTGTGTGAAAGATAAAGTCGATCCCACAGCCACGGACCATGTGAAAGATAAAGTCTATCCCACAGGCACAGACCGTGTGAAAGATTAAGTGTATCCCACAACCACGGACCGTGTGAAAGATAATGTCTATCCCACAGGCACGGACCGTGTGAAAGATAAAGTCTATCCCACAGGAAGGGACCTTGTCAAAGATAAAGTCTACCCCACAGCCACGGACCGTGTGAAAGATAAAGTCTATCCCTCAGGCACGGACCATGTGAAAGATAAAGTCTATTCCACAGCCACGGACCGTGTGAAAGACAAAGTCTATCCCACAGGCATGGACCATGTGAAAGATAAAGTCTACCACGCAGCGACGGACCGTGAGAAAGATAAAGTCTACCGACAGCCAGGGACCGTGTGAAAAATACAGTCTATTCCCACAGCCACTGACCAAGTGCAAGATAGAGTCTATCCCACAGGTACGGACCGAGTGAAAGATAAAGGCTATCCCACAGGCACGGACCGTGTGAAAGACAAAGTCTATCCCACAGGAATGGACCGTGTGAAAGATAAAGTCTATCCCACAGGCACGGACCGTGTGAAAAAGTCTATACCACAGCCACGGACCGTGTGAAAGATAAAGTCTATCCCACAGCCACGGACCTTGTGAAAAAGTCTATCCCACAGGCACGGACCGTGTGAAAGATAAAGTCTGTCCTAGAGGCACGGACCGTGTGAAAAAGTCTATCCCACAAGCATGGACCATGTGAAAGATAAAGTCTATCCCACAGGCACGGACCATGAGAAAGATAAAGTCTATCCCACAGCCACGGACCATGTGAAAGACAAAGTCAACTCCACAGCCACGGACCGTGAGTCAGATAAAGTCTAGCCAACAGACACGGACCGTGTGAAAGATAAAGTCTATCAAACAGCCACGGACCGTCTGAAAGATAAAGTTTACCCCACAGCCACGGACCTTGTGAAAGATAAAGTCTATCCCACAGGCACGGGCAGTGTGAAAGATAAATTCTATCCCACAGGCACGGACCGTGTGAAAGATAAAGTCTATCCCACAGGCACGGACCGTGTGAAAGATAAAGCTTATCCCACAGCCACGGACCGTGTGAAAGATAAAGTCTATCCCACAGGCACGGACCGTGTGAAAGATACAGTCTATTGCACAGCCACGGACCGTGTGAAAGATAAAGTCTACCCCGCAGATACGGACCGTGTGAAAGATAAAGTCTACCCCACAGCCAGGGACCGTGTGAAAGATACAGTCTATTCCCACAGCCACTGACCACGTGCAAGATAGAGTCTATCCCACAGCCACGGACAGTGTGAAAGATAGAGTCTATCTCACAGGCACGGACCGTGTGAAAGATAAAGTCTATCCCACAGGAACGGACCGTGTGAAAGATAAAGTCTATCCCACAGCCACGGACCGTGTGAAAAAGTCTATCCCACAGCCACGAACCATGTGAAAGATAAAGTCTATTAGACTTTATCTTTCACACGGTCCGTGCCTCTAGGACAGTCTTTATCGTTCACACGGTCCGTGGCTGTGGGAATAGACTCTATCTTTCACACGCTCTGTGCTTGTGGGATAGACTTTATCTTTGACACGGTCAGTGCCTGTGGGATAGACTTTATCTTTCACACGGTCCGTGGCTGTGGGGTAGACTTTATCTTTCACACGGTCCGTGCCTATGGGATAGACTTTGTCTTTCACACGTTCCGTGTCTGTGGGGTAGACTTTATCTTTCACACGGTCCCAGGCTGTGGGAGTAGACTTTATCGTTCATACGGTCCATGTCTGTGGGAATAGACTTTCTGTTTCACAAGGTCCGTGGCTCTGTGAAGAGACTTTATATTTCACATGGTCCGTGGCTGTGGGGTAGACTTTATCTTTCACAGGGTCCATGGCTGTGGGATAGACTTTGTCTTTCACACGGTCCGTGGCTGTGGTAGTAGACTTTATCTTTCACATGGTCCTTGCCTGTGGGATAGACTCTATCTTGCACATGGTCTGTCGCTGTGGGAATAGACTCTATCTTTCACACGGTCCGTGCCTGTGGGATAAACTTTATCTTTCACACGGTCCGTGGCTGTGGGATAGACTTTATCTTTCACACGGTCCGTGCCTGTGGGATAGACTTTTTCACAAGGTCCTTGGCTGTGGGGTAGACTTTATCTTTCACATGGTCCGTGGCTGTGGGTGTAGTCTTAATGTTTCGCACAGGTCCGTGGCTGTGGGAATAGACTTTATGTTTCACAAGGTCCGTGGCTCTGGGAATAGAATTTATCTTTCACATGGTCCGTGGCTGTGTGATAGACTGTATCTTTCACACGGTCCGTGGCTGCGGGATAGACTTTATCTTTCACACGGTACGTGCCTGTTGAAGAGACTTTATCTTTCGCATGGTCCGTGCCTGTGGGATAGACTTTATCTTTCACATGGTCCGTGCCTGTGAGATAGACTCTATCTTTCACACTGTCCGTGGCTGTGGGATAGACTCTATCTTGCACGTGGTCAGTGGCTGTGGGAATAGACTGTATCTTTCACACGGTCCCTGGCTGTGGGGTAGACTTTATCTTTCACACGGTCCGTATCTGCGGGGAAGACTTTATCTTTCACACGGTCCGTGGCTGTTTGATAAGCTTTACCTTTCACACGGTCCATGTCTGTGGGGTAGACTTTATCTTTCCACGGCCCGTGCCTGTGGGGTAGACTTTATCTTTCACTCGGCCCTTGGCTGTGGGGTAGACTTTATCTTTCACACGGTCTGTGGCTCTGGGAATAGAGTTTATCTTTCACACTTTCCGTTGCTGTGGGATGGACTCTGTCTTTCACACGGTCCGTGCCTGTTGGATAGACTCTGTCTTTCACAGGATCCGTGGATGTGGGATTAGACTTTAACTCTAACACGGTCCATGCCTGTGGGATAGACTCTATCTTTCACACAGTCCGTGGCTGTGGGAATAGACTGTATCTTTCACACGGTCCGTGGCTGTGGGATTGACTTTATTTTTCACACGGCCCGTGGTTGTGGGGTAGACTCTATTTGTCACACGGTCCGTGGCTGTGGTAGTAGACTTTATCTTTCACACGGTCCGTGGCTGTGGGAATAGACTTTATGTTGCACACGGTCCTTGGCTCTGGGAATAGACTTTATCTTTCACACGGTCCGTGCCTGTGAGATAGTCTCTATCTTGCACATGGTCTGTCGCTGTGGGAATAGACTCTATCTTTCACACGGTCCATGGCTGTGGGATAGACTTTATCTTTCACATGGTCTGTGTCTGTGGGGTAGACTTTATCTTTCACACGGTCCCAGGCTGTTGGAGTAGACTTTATCTTTCATACGGTCCATGTCTGACGGAAAAGACTTTATGTTTCTCAAGATCCGTGGCTCTGGGAAGAGACTTTATCTTTCACATGGTTCGTGGCTGTGGGGTAGACTTTATCTTTCACATGGTCCGTGGCTGTGGGATAGATTTTATCTTTCACACGGTCCGTGTCTTTGGGGTAGACTTTATCTTTCACACGGTCCGTGGATGTGGAGTAGACTTCATCTTTCACACGGTCCGTGGCTGTGGGTAGACTTTATATTTCACACGGTCTGTGGCTGTGGTGTAGACTTTTTCTTTCAAACGGTCCGTGGCTGTGGGGTAGACTTTATCTTTCACACGGTCCGTGCCTATGGGATAGACTTTATCTTTCATACTGTCCGTGGCTGTGGGATAGACTTTATCTTTCACACGGTCCGTGGCTCTGGGAATAGAGTTTATCTTTCACACGGTCCGTGACTGTGGGATAGACTTTATCATTCACACGGTCCGTGCCTGTGGGATAGACTCTATCTTTCACAGGGATAGACTTTATCTTTCACACGGTCCGTGACTGTGGGGTAGACTTTATCTTTCACACGGTCCGTGGCTGTTTGATAAGCTTTATCTTTCACACGGTCCGTGTCTGTGGGGTAGACTTTATCTTTCACACGGCCCGTGCCTGTGGGGTAGACTTTATCTTTCACTCGGCCCTTGGCTGTGGGGTAGACTTTATCTTTCACAAGGTCTGTGGCTCTGGGAATAGAGTTTATCTTTCACACTTTCCGTGGCTGTGGGATGGACTCTGTCTTTTACACGGTCCGTGCCTGTTGGATAGACTCTATCATTCACAGGATCCGTGGATGTGGGATTAGACTTTAACTCTAACACGGTCCATGCCTGTGGGATAGACTCTATCTTTCACACAGACCGTGGCTGTGGGAATAGACTTTATCTTTCACACGGTCCGTGCCTGTGGGATTGACTTTATTTTTCACACGGCCCGTGGCTGTGGGGTAGACTCTATTTGTCACACGGTCCGTGGCTGTGGTAGTAGACTTTATCTTTCACACGGTCCGTGGCTGTGGGAATAGACTTTATGTTGCACACGGTCCTTGGCTCTGGGAATAGACTTTATTTTTCACACGGTCCGTGCCTGTGGGATAGACTCTACCTTGAACATGGTCTGTCGCTGTGGGAATAGACTCTATCTTTCACACGGTCCATGGCTGTGGGATAGACTTTATCTTTCACACGGTCTGTGTCTGTGGGGTAGACTTTATCTTTCACACGGTCCCAGGCTGTGGGAGTAGACTTTATCTTTCATACGGTCCATGTCTGACGGAATAGACTTTATGTTTCTCAAGGTCTGTGGCTCTGGGAAGAGACTTTATCTTTCACATGGGCCGTGACTGTGGGAGTAGTCTTTGTCTTTCACACGGTCCGTGGCCATGGGAATAGACTTTATGTTTCAGAAGGTCCGTGGCTCTGGGAATAGAATTTATCTTTCACATGGTCCATGGCTGTGGGGTAGACTTTATATTTCATACGGTCCGTGCCTGTGGGATAGACTTTATCTTTCACATGGTCCGTGGCTGTGGTATAGACTTTATCTTTCACACGGTCCGTGGCTGTGGGATAGACTTTATCTTTCGCATGGTCCGTGCCTGTGGGATAGACTTTATCTTTCACACGGTCCGTGCCTTTGAGATAGACTCTATCTTTCACACTGTCCGTGGCTGTGGGATAGACTCTATCTTGCACGTGGTCAGTGGCTGTGGGAATAGACTGTATCTTTCACACGGTCCCTGGCTGTGGGGTAGACTTTATCTTTCACACGGTCCGTATCTGCAGGGTAGACTTTATCTTTCACACGGTCCGTGGCTGTGGGGTAGACTTTATCTTTGACAAGGTCCCTTCCTGTGGGATAGACTTTATCTTTCACACGGTCCGTGCCTGTGGGATAGACATTATCTTTCACACGGTCCGTGGTTGTGGGATAGTCTTTATCTTTCACACGGTCTGTGCCTGTGGGATAGACTTTATCTTTCACATGGTCCGTGGCTGTGGGATCGACTTTATCTTTCACACAGTCCGTGGCTGTGGGATAGACTTTATCTTTCACACGGTCCGTGCCTGTGGGATAGACTTTATCTTTCAAACAGTCCGTGGCTGTGGGGTAGACTTTATCTTTCACACGGTACGTGGCTGTTTGATAAGCTTTACCTTTCACACGGTCCATGTCTGTGGGGTAGACTTTATCTTTCCACGGGCCGTGCCTGTGGGGTAGACTTTATCTTTCACTCAGCCCTTGGCTGTGGGGTAGACTTTATCGTTCACACGGTCTGTGGCTCTGGGAATAGAGTTTATCTTTCACACTTTCCGTGGCTGTGGGATGGACTCTGTCTTTCACATGGTCCGTGCCTGTTGGATAGACTCTATCTTTCACAGGATCCGTGGATGTGGGATTAGACTTTAACTCTAACACGGTCCATGCCTGTGGGATAGACTCTATCTTTCACACAGTCCGTGGCTGTGGGAATAGACTGTATCTTTCACACGGTCCGTGGCTGTGGGATTGACTTTATTTTTCACACGGCCCGTGGCTGTGGGGTAGACTCTATTTGTCACACGGTCCGTGGCTGTGGTAGTAGACTTTATCTTTCACACGGTCCGTGGCTGTGGGAATAGACTTTATGTTGCACACGGTCCTTGGCTCTGGGAATAGACTTTATCTTTCACACGGTCCGTGCCTGTGGGATAGACTCTATCTTGCACATGGTCTGTCGTTGTGGGAATAGACTCTATCTTTCACACGGTCCATGGCTGTGGGATAGACTTTATCTTTCACACGGTCTGTGTCTGTGGGGTAGACTTTATCTTTCACACGGTCCCAGGCTGTGGGAGTAGACTTTATCTTTCATACGGTCCATGTCTGACGGAATAGACTTTATGTTTCTCAAGGTCCGTGGCTCTGGGAAGAGACTTTATCTTTCACATGGTTCGTGGCTGTGGGGTTGACTTTATCTTTCACATGGTCCGTGGCTGTGGGATAGATTTTATCTTTCACACGGTCCGTGTCTGTGGGGTAGACTTTATCTTTCACAGGGTCCGTGGCTGTGGAGTAGACTTCATCTTTCACACGGTCCGTGCCTGTGGGATAGAGTTTATCTTTCACACGATCCGTGGCTGTGGGAATACACTCTATCTTTCACAAGGTCCGTGCCTGTGGGATAGACTTTATCTTTCACACGGTCCCTGGCTGTGGGGTAG
>NC_057411.1:10695681-10706265 GCF_019320065.1 Cervus canadensis
TACTACCAACACAGCCACGGACCGTGTGACAAATAAAGTCCACCTCACAGCCACGGACCGTGTGAAAGATAAAGTCTATCCCACAGCCATGGACTGTGTGAAATATAGAGTCTATTCACACAGCCACGGACAGTGTGAAAGATAGAGGCTATCCCACAGCCACGGACCATGTGAAAGATAGTCTATCCCACAGGGATGGTCCGTGTTAGAGATAAAGTCTATTCCCTCATCCACGGATCGTGTGATAGATAGATTCTATCCCACAGGCACGGACCGTGTGAAAGATAGAGTCCATCCCACAGGCACAGACCGTGTGAAAGATAAAGTCTATCCCAAAGCCATGGACCATGTGAAAAATAAAGTCTATCCCACAGCCAGGGACCGTGCGAAAGATAAAGTCTATCCCACAGGCACGGACCGAGTGAAAGATAAAGTCTATCCCACAGGCACGGACCGTGTGAAAGATAAAGTCTATCCCACAGGAACGGACCGTGTGAAAAAGTCTATCCCACTGCCATGGACCGTGTGAAAGATATAGTCTATCCCACAGGCACGGACCGTTTGAAAGATAAAGTCTATCTCACAGGCACGGACCGTGTGAAAGATAAAGTCTATCCCACAGGCACAGACCATGTGAAAGATAAAGTCTATCCCTCAGCCACGGACCGTGTGAAAGATAAAGTCTATCCCACAGACACGGACCATGTGAAAGATACAGTCTATCGCACAGCCACGGACCGTGTGAAAGATAAAGTCTACCCCGCAGCCAAAACCGTGTGAAAGATAAAGTCTACCCCACAGCCAGGGACCCTGTGAAAAATACAGTCTATTCCCACAGCCACTGACCATGTGCAAGATAGAGTCTATCCCACACCCACGGACAGTGTGAAAGGTAAAGTCAACCCCACAGCCACGGACCGTGAGTCAGATAAAGTCTACTCCACAGATACGGACCGTGTGAAAGATAAGTCTATCAAACAGCCACGGACTGTGTGAAAGATAAAGTTTACCCCACAGCCACGGACCGTGTGAAAGATACAGTCTACCCCACAGCCACGGACCGTGTGAAAGATAAAGTATATCCCACAGGCATGGACCATGAGAAAGATAAAGTCTATCCCACAGCCACGGACCGTGTGAAAGATAAAGTCAATCCAACAGCCACGGACCGTGAGTCAGATAAAGTCTTCCCCACAGACACGGACCGTGTGAAAGATACAGTCTATCAAACACCCCGGACCATGTGAAGATAAAGGTTACCCCACAGCCACGGACCGTGTGAAGAGATAAAGTCTACCCCACAGGCACGGGCCGTGTGAAAGATAAAGTCTATCCCACAGACACGGACCGTGTGAAAGATAAAGTCTGCCCCACAGCAACGGACCGTGTGAAAGATGAAGTCTATCCCACAGGCACGGACCGTGCGAAAGATAAAGTCTATCCCACAGGCATGGACGGTGTGAAAAAGTCTATCCCACAAGCATGGACCATGTGAAAGATAAAGTCTACCCCACAGGCACGGCCCGTGGAAAGATAAAGTCTACCCCACAGACATGGACCGTGTGAAAGGTAAAGCTTATCAAACAGCCACGTACCGTGTGAAAGATAAAGTCTACCCCACAGCCACGGACTGTTTGAAAGATAAAGTCTATCCCACAGGCACGGACCGTGTGAAAGATAAAGTCTATCCCACAGCCACGGACTGTGTGAAAGATAAAGTCGATCCCACAGCCACGGACCATGTGAAAGATAAAGTCTATCCCACAGGCACAGACCGTGTGAAAGATAAAGACTATCCCACAACCACGGACCGTGTGAAAGATAATGTCTATCCCACAGGCACGGACCGTGTGAAAGATAAAGTCTATCCCACAGGAAGGGACCTTGTCAAAGATAAAGTCTACCCCACAGCCACGGACCGTGTGAAAGATAAAGTCTACCCCGCAGATACGGACCGTGTGAAAGATAAAGTCTACCCCACAGCCAGGGACCGTGTGAAAGATACAGTCTATTCCCACAGCCACTGACCACGTGCAAGATAGAGTCTATCCCACAGCCACGGACAGTGTGAAAGATAGAGTATATCTCAAAGGCACGGACCGTGTGAAAGATAAAGTCTATCCCACAGGCACGGACCATGCGAAAGATAAAGTCTATCCCACAGCCACGGACCGTGTGAAAGATAAAGTCTATACCACAGCCACGGACCATGTGAAAGATAAAGTCTATCCCACAGGCACGGACCGTATGAAAGATAAAGTCTATCCCACAGCCATGGACCATGTGAAAGATAAATTCTATTCCCAGAGCCACGGACCTTCTGAAACATAAAGTCTATTCCCATAGCCACGGACCGTGTGAAAGACAAAGACTACTCCCACAGTCACGGCCCATGTGAAAGATAAAGTCTAACCCACAGCCACTGACCGTTTGAAAGATAAAGTCTATCCCACAGCCATGGACCGTGTGAAAGATAAAGTCTATCCCACAGGCACGGACCGTGTGAAAGATAAAGTCTATCCCACAGGCACGGACCGTGTGAAAGATAAAGTCTATCCCACAGCCACGGACCGTGTGAAAGATAAAGTCTATACCACAGCCAAGGATCATGTGAAAGATAAAGTCTATCCCAGAGGCATGGACCGTATGAAAGATAAAGTCTACCCCACAGCCACGGACCATGTGAAAGATAAATTCAATTTCCAGAACCACGGACCTTGTGAAACATAAAGACTATTCCCACAGTCACGGACCGTGTGAAGGATAAAGACTACTCCCACAGCCACAGACCATGTGAAAGATAAAGTCTACCCCACAGCCACGGACCGTGTGAAAAAGTCTATCCCACAGGCACGGACCATGTGAAAGATAAAGTCTACCCCACAGCCACAGACCGTGTGAAAGATAGAGTCTAATCCCACAGCCACGGACCATGTTAAAGAAAGAGTCTATCCCACAGCCACGGACCGTGTGAAAGATAAAATCTATCCCACAGCCACGGACCATGTGAAAGATAAAGTCTACCCCACAGCCACGAACCATGTGAAAGATAAAGTCTCTTCCCAGAGCCACGGACCATGAGAAACATAAAGTCTATTCCGTCAGACATGGACCGTATGAAAGATAAAGTCTACTCCCACAGCCTGGGACCGTGTGAAAGATAAAGTCTACCCCACAGACACAGACCGTGTGAAAGATAAAGTCTATCCCACAGCCATGGACCGTGTGAAAGATAGAGTCTATTCCCACAGCGACAGACCATGTTCAAGGTAGAGTCTATCCCACAGGCACGGACCGTGTGAAAGATAAAGTCTATTCCCAGAGCCAAGGACCGTGTGCAACATAAAGTCTATTCCCACAGCCACGGACCGTGTGAAAGATAAAGTCTACTACCACAGCCACGGACCGTGTGACAAATAGAGTCTACCCCACAGCCACGGGCCGTGTGAAAAATAAAGTCAATCCCACAGGCACGGACCGTGTGAAAGATACAGTCTATTCCCACAGCCACGGACTGTGTGAAAGATAGAGTCTATCCCACAGGCATGGACCGTGTTAGAGTTAAAGTCTAATCCCACATCCACGGATCCTGTGAAAGATAGAGTCTATCCAACAGGCACGGACCGTGTGAAAGACAGAGTCCATCCCACAGCAACGGAAAGTGTGAAAGATAAACTCTATTCCCAGAGCCACAGACCGTGTGAAAGAGAAAGTCTACCTCGCAGCCACGGGCCGTGTGAAAGACAAAGTCTATCCCATAGGCACGGACCGTGTGAAAGATAAAGTCTGCCCCACAGCAACGGACCGTGTGAAAGATGAAGTCTATCCCACAGGCACGGACCGTGCGAAAGATAAAGTCTATCCCACAGGCATGGACGGTGTGAAAAAGTCTATCCCACAGGCATGGACCATGTGAAAGATAAAGTCTACCCCAAAGCCACGGACCGTGTGAAAGATAAAGTCTATCCCACAGCCGCGGACGGTGTGAAAGATAAACTCTAACCAACAGGCACGGACCGTGTGAAAGATACAGGCTATTCCCACAGCCACGGAACGTGTGAAACGTAAAGTCTATTCCCACAGCCATGGACCGTGTGAAAGATAAAGTCTACTCCAACAGCCACGGACCGTGTGAAAGATAAAGTCTATCCCAGAGCCACAGAGCGTGTGAAAGATAGAGTCTATCCCACAGCCATTTACCATGTGATAGATAGAGTCTATTCCCACAGGCACGGACCGTGTGAAAGATAGAGGCTATCCCACAGCCACGGACCATGTGAAAGATAGAGTCTATCCAAAGGCATGGACCGTGTGAAAGATAAAGTCTATTCCCACAGCCATGGACCGTGTGAAAGATAGAGTCTATCCCACAGGCACAGACCATGTGAAAGATAGAGTCTATCCCACAGACACGGACCGTGTGAAAGATAAAGTCTGCCCCACAGCAACGGACCGTGTGAAAGATGAAGTCTACCCCATAGCCAGGGACCCTGTGAAAAATACAGTCTATTCCCACATCCACTGACCATGTGCAAGATAGAGTCTATCCCACAGCCACGGACAGTGTGAAAGGTAAAGTCAACCCCACAGCCACGGACCGTGAGTCAGATAAAGTCTACTCCACAGATACGGACCGTGTGAAAGATAAGTCTATCAAACAGCCACGGACTGTGTGAAAGATAAAGTTTACCCCACAGCCACGGACCATGTGAAAGATAAAGTCTACCCCACAGCCACGGACCCTGTGAAAGATAAAGTCTATCCCACAGGCATGGACCATGAGAAAGATAAAATCTATCCCACAGCCACGGACCGTGTGAAAGATAAAGTCAATCCAACAGCCACGGACCGTGAGTCAGATAAAGTCTTCCCCACAGACACGGACCGTGTGAAAGATAAAGTCTATCAAACACCCCGGACCATGTGAAAGATAAAGGTTACCCCACAGCCACGGACCGTGTGAAAGATAAAGTCTACTCCACAGGCACGGACCGTGTGAAAGATAAAGTCTATCCCACAGACACGGACCGTGTGAAAGATAAAGTCTATCCCACAGGCACGGACGTGTGAAAGATAAAGTCTATCTGACAGGCATGGACCATGTGAAAGATAAAGTCTATCCCACAGGCACAGACCATGTGAAAGATAAAGTCTATCCCACAGCCACGGAACGTGTGAAAGATAAAGTCTATCCCACAGACATGGACCGTGTGAAAGATACAGTCTATCGCACAGCCACGGACCGTGTGAAAGATAAAGTCTACCCAGCAGCCACGGACCATGTGAAAGATAAAGTCTACCCCACAGCCAGGGACCCTGTGAAAAATACAGTCTATTCCCACAGTCACTGACCATGTGCAAGATAGAGGCTATCCCACAGCCACGGACAGTGTGAAAGGTAAAGTCAACCCCACAGCCACGGACCGTGAGTCAGATAAAGTCTACTCCGCAGATACGGACCGAGTGAAAGATAAGTCTATCAAACAGCCACGGACTGTGTGAAAGATAAAGTTTACCCCACAGCCACGGACCGTGTGAAAGATAAAGTCTATCCCACAGCCACGGACCGTGTGAAAGATAAAGTCTATCCCACAGCCAGGGACCGTGCGAAAGATAAAGTCTATCCCACAGGCACGGACCATGTGAAAGATAAAGTCTATCCCACAAGCACGGACCGTGTGAAAGATAAAGTCTATCCCACAGGCACGGACCATATGAAAAAGTCTATCCCACAGCCACGGACCGTGTGAAAGATAAAGTATTTCCCACAGGCATGGACCGTGTGAAAGATAAAGTCTATCCCACAGCCATGGACTGTGTGAAAGATAGTGTCTATCCCACAGGCACGGACGTGTGAAAGATGAAGTCTATCTCACAGGCATGGACCATGTGAAAGATAAAGTCTATCCCACAGGAACAGACCATGTTAAAGATAAAGACTATCCCACAGACACGGACCGTGTGAAAGATACAGTCTATCGCACAGCCACGGACCGTGTGAAAGATAAAGTCTACCCAGCAGCCACGGACCATGTGAAAAATAAAGTCTACCCCACAGCCAGGGACCCTGTGAAAAATACAGTCTATTCCCACAGCCACTGACCATGTGCAAGATAGAGTCTATCCCATAGCCACGGACAGTGTGAAAGGTAAAGTCAACCCCACAGCCACGGACCGTGAGTCAGATAAAGTCTACTCCACAGATACGGACCGTGTGAAAGATAAGTCTATCAAACAGCCACGGACTGTGTGAAAGATAAAGTTTACCCCACAGCCACGGACCGTGTGAAAGATAAAGTCTACCCCACAGCCACGGACCGTGTGAAAGATAAAGTCTATCCCACAGGCATGGACCATGAGAAAGATAAAATGTATCCCACAGCCACGGACCGTGTGAAAGATAAAGTCAATCCAACAGCCACGGACCGTGAGTCAGATAAAGTCTTCCCCACAGACACGGACCGTGTGAAAGATAAAGTCTATCAAACACCCCGGACCATGTTAAAGATAAAGGTTACCCCACAGCCACGGACCGTGTGAAAGATAAAGTCTACCCCACAGGCACGGGCCGTGTGAAAGATAAAGTCTATCCCACAGACACGGACCGTGTGAAAGATAAAGTCTATCCCACAGGCACGGACGTGTGAAAGATAAAGTCTATCTCACAGGCATGGACCATGTGAAAGATAAAGTCTATCCCACAGGCACAGACCATGTGAAAGATAAAGTCTATCCCACAGCCACGGAACGTGTGAAAGATAAAGTCTATCCCACAGACATGGACCGTGTGAAAGATACAGTCTATCGCACAGCCACGGACCGTGTGAAAGATAAAGTCTACCCCGCAGCCACGGACCGTGTGAAAGATAAAGTCTACCCCACAGCCAGGGACCCTGTGATAAATACAGTCTATTCCCACAGCCACTGACCATGTGCAAGATAGAGTCTATCCCACAGCCACGGACAGTGTGAAAGATAAAGTCAACCACACAGCCACGGACCGAGAGTCAGATAAAGTCTACTCCACAGATACGGACCGTGTGAAAGATAAAGTCTATCGAACAGCCACGGACCGTGTGAAAGATAAAGTTTACCCCACAGCCACGGACCGTGTGAAAGATAAAGTCTACCCCACAGCCACGGACCGTGTGAAAGATAAAGTCTATCCCACAGGCACGGACCATGAGAAAGATAAAGTCTATCCCACAGCCACGGACCGTGTGAAAGATAAAGTCAACCCAACAGCCACGGACCGTGAGACAGATAAAGTCTTCCCCACAGACACGGACCGTGTGAAAGATAAAGTCTATCAAACACCCCGGACCATGTGAAAGATAAAGGTTACCCCACAGCCACGGACCGTGTGAAAGATAAAGTCTACCCCACAGCCACGGACCGTGTGAAAGATAAAGTCTATCCCACAGGCATGGACCATGAGAAAGATAAAATCTATCCCACAGCCACGGACCGTGTGAAAGATAAAGTCAATCCAACAGCCACGGACCGTGAGTCAGATAAAGTCTTCCCCACAGACACGGACCGTGTGAAAGATAAAGTCTATCAAACACCCCGGACCATGTGAAAGATAAAGGTTACCCCACAGCCACGGACCGTGTGAAAGATAAAGTCTAACCCACAGGCACGGGCCGTGTGAAAGATAAAGTCTATCCCACAGACACGGACCGTGTGAAAGATTAAGTCTATCCCACAGGCATGGACCGAGTGAAAAAGTCTATCCCACAGGCATGGACCATGTGAAAGATAAAGTCTACCCCAAAGCCACGGACCGTGTCAAAGATAAAGTCTATCCCAGGGCCACGTAGCGTGTGAAAGATAAAGTCTATCCCACAGCCGCGGACCGTGTGAAAGATAAACTCTACCCCACAGGCACGTACCGTGTGAAAGAAAAGTCTACCCCACAGCCACGGACCATGTGAAAGATAAAGTCTACCCCACAGCCACGGACCGTGTGAAAGATAAAGTCTACCCCACATCCACAGGCCGTGTGAAACATAAAGTCTACCGCACAGGCACGGGCCGTGTGAAAGATAAAGTCTACACCACAGCCACAGACCGTGTGAAAGATAAAGTCTATCCCACACCACGGACCGTGTGAAAGATAAAGTCTATTCCAACAGCCATGAACCGTGTGAAAGATAGAGTCTATCCCACAGGAAACGACCGTGTGAAAGATAGAGTCTATCCCACAGCCACGGACCGTGTGAAAGATAAAGTCTATCCCACAGGCACGGACCGTGTGAAAGATAAAGTCTACCCCACAGCCACGGACCGTGTGAACGATAAAGTCTACCCCACATCCACGGACCGTGTGAAAGATAATGTCTACCACACAGGCACGGACCGTGTGAAAGATAAAGTCTACCCCACAGCCACGGACAATGTGAAAGATAAATTCAATTCCCAGAGCCACGGACCTTGTGAACCATAAAGTCTATTCCCACAGCCACGGAACGTGTGAAAGATAAAGACTACTCCAACAGCCACGGACCATGTGAAAGATAAAGTCTACACCACAGCCACGGACCGAGTGAAAAAGTCTATCCCACAGGCACGGACCGTGTGAAAGATAAAGACTACCCCACAGCCACGGACCACGTGAAAGATAAAGTCTATCTCACAGGCACAGACCACGTGAAAGATAAAGTCTATTCCCACAGCCACGGACCGTGTGAAAGATAAAGTCTATCCCACAGGCACGGACCGTGTGAAAGATACAGTCTATCCCACAGGCACAGACCGTGTGAAAAAGTCTATCCCACAGCCACGGACCGTGTGAAAGATAAAGTCTATCCCACAGGCACGGACCGTGTGAAAAAGTTTTTCCCACAGCCAATTACCGTGTGAAAGATAAAGTCTATCCCAGAGCCACAGACCATGTGAAAGATAAAGTCTATCCCACAGGCACGGACCGTGTGAAAGATAAAGTCTACCCCACAGCCACGGACCATGTGAAAGATAAAGTCTATTCGCAGAGCCACGGACCTTGTGAAACATAAAGTCTATTCCCACAGCCATGGACAGTGTGAAGATAAAGTCTACTCCCACAGCCACGGAATGTATGAAAGATAAAGTCTACCACACAGCTTCGGACCGTGTGAAAGGTAAAGTCTATCCCACAGCCATGGACCGTGTGAAAGATAGAGTCTATTTCCACAGCCACGAACCATGTGAAAGAAAAAGTCTATCCCACAGCCACTGACCGTGTGAAAGATAGAGTCTTTCCCACAGCCACCGTGACCCCCATGTGAAAGATAAAGTCTACCCCACAGCCACGGACCGTGTGAAAGATAAAGTCTACCCCACATCCACGGGCCGTGTGAAACATAAAGTCTACCGCACAGCCACGGGCCATGTGAAAGATAAAGTCTACACCACAGCCACGGACCGTGTGAAAGATAAAGTCTACCCACAGCCACAGACCGTGTGAAAGATAAAGTCTATCCCACACCACGGACCGTGTGAAAAATAAAGTCTATTTCAACAGCCATGAACCGTGTGAAAGATAGAGTCTATCCCACAGGAAACGACCGTGTGAAAGATAGAGTCTATCCCACAGGCACGGACCGTGTGAAAGATAAAGTCTACCCCACAGCCAAGGACAATGTGAAAGATAAATTCAATTCCCAGAGCCACGAACCTTGTGAAACATAAAGTCTATTCCCACAGCCACGGACCGTGTGAAAGATAAAGACTACTCCCACAGCCATGGACCATGTGAAAGATAAAGTCTACCCAACAGCCACGGACCGTCTGAAAAAGTCTATCCCACAGGCACGGACCGTGTGAAAGATAAAGACTACCCCACAGCCACGGACCATGTGAAAGATAAAGTCTATCCCACAGGCACAGACCACGTGAAAGATAAAGTCTATTCCCACAGCCACGGACCGTGTGAAAGATAAAGTCTATCCCACAGGCTCGGACGGTGTGAAAGATAAAGTCTATCTCACAGGCACGGACCGTGTGAAAGATAAAGTCTATTCCAACAGCCATGAACCGTGTGAAAGATAGAGTCTATCCCTCAGGAAACGACCGTGTGAAAGATAGAGTCTATCCCACAGCCACGGACCGTGTGAAAGATAAAGTCTATCCCACAGGCACGGACCGTGTGAAAGATAAAGCCTACCCCACAGCCACGGACCGTGTGAACGATAAAGTCTACCCCACATCCATGGACCGTGTGAAAGATAATGTCTACCCCACAGGCACGGACCGTGTGAAAGATAAAGTCTATCCCACAGGCACGGACCTTGTGAACGATAAAGTCTATCCGACAGCCACGGACCGTGTGAAAGATAAAGTCTATCCCACAGGCACGGACCGTGTCAAAAAGTCTATCCCACAGCCACGGACCATGTGAAAGATAAAGTCTATCCCACAGGCATGGACCGTGTGAAAAAGTCTATCACACAGCCACTTACCGTGTGAAAGAAAAAGTCTATACCAGAGCCACGGACCATGTGAAAGATAAAGTCTATTCCAAAGGCACGGACCGTGTGAAAGATAATGTCTACCCCAAAGCCACGGACTGTATGAAAGGTAAAGTCTACCACACAGCCACGG
>NC_057411.1:11082412-11086073 GCF_019320065.1 Cervus canadensis
TCCCACAGCCACGGACCGTGAGAAAAAGTCAATCCCACAGCCACGGACCATGTGAATGATAAAGTCTTTCCCACAGGCACGGACCGTGTTAAAGATAGAGTCTATCAAACAGAAAGAGACCGTGTGAAAAAGTCTATCCTACAGGCATGGACCATGTGAAAGATAAAGTCTCCCCCAAAGCCACGGACCGTGTGAAAGATAAATTCTATCACACAGCCACGGACCGTGTGAAAGATAGAGTCTATCCCAAGCCACGGACCGTGTGAAAAGATAGAGTCTAACCCACAGCCATGGCCTTGTGAAAGATAGAGTCTACTCTCTACAGCCATGGACCATGTGAAAGATAGAGTTCATCCCAGAGCCACGGACCGTGTGAAAGATAGAGTCTATCACACACGCACGGTCTGTGTGAAAGATAAAATCTAACCCACAGGCACGGACAATGTGAAAGATAAAGTCTATCCCACAGGCATGGACCGTGTGAAGGATAAAGTCTATACCACAGCCACGGACCATGTGAAAGATAGAGTCTATCCCACAGCCACGGACCGTGTGAAAGATAGAGTCTATCCCACAGGCACGGACTATGTGAAAGATAAAGTCTATTCCCACACCCACGGACCGTGTGAAAGATAAAGTCTATTCCCACTGCCACGGACCGTGTGCAAGATAAAGTCTACCCCACAGCCACGGACCATGTGAAAGATATAGTCTACCCCACAGCCACGGACCGTGTGAAAGATAAAGTGTACCCCACAGCCACGGGCCGTGTGAAAGACAAAGTCTACACCACAGCCACGGACCGTGTGAAAGATAAAGTCTACCCACAGCCACGGACCTTGTGAAAGATAAAGTCTACCCAAAAGCCACGGACCGTGTGAAAGATAAAGTCTATCCCACAGGCACGGACCGTGTGAAAGATAAAGCCTAACCCACAGCCACGGACCGTGTGAAAGATAAAGTCTATTCCACAGGCACGGACCGTGTGAAAGATAAAGTCTATCCCACAGCTACGGACCGTGTGAAAGATAAAGTCTATCCCACAGCCACGGACCGTGTGAAAGATAAAGTCTATCCCACAGGCACGGACCGAGTGAAGGATACAGTCTATCGCACAGCCACGGACCGTGTGAAAGATAAAGTCTATTCCCAGAGCTACGGACCTTGTGAAACATAAAGTCTATTCCCACAGCCACAGACCGTGTGAAAGATAAAGTCTACCCCCACAGCCACGGACCGTATGAAAGATAAAGTCTACCCCACAGCCACGGACCGTGTCAAAGATAAAGTCTATCCCACAGCCATGGACCGTGTGAAAGATAGAGTCTATTCCCACAGCCACGGACCATGTGAAAGAAAAAGTCTATCCCACAGCCACAGACCGTGTGAAAGATAGAGTCTTTCCCACAGGCACGGACCGATGAAAGATAAAGTCTACCCCACAGCCACGGACCGTGTGAAAGATAAAGTCTAATCCACAGCTATGGGCCGTGTGAAACATAAACTCTACCCCACGGCCACGGGCCGTGTGAAAGATAAAGTTCTACCTCACAGCCACGGACCGTGTGAAAGATAAGGTCTATCCCACAGGCACGGACCGTGTGAAAGATAGAGTCTATTCCCACAGCCACGGACCGTGTGAAAGATAAAGTCTATCCCACACGCACGGATCATGTGAAAGATAAAGTCTATCCGACAGCCACGGACCGTGTGAAAGATAAAGTCTATCCCACAGGCACGGACCGTGTGAAAGATAAAGTCTATCCCACAGCCACGGACCGTGTGAAAAAGTCTATTCCACAGCCACGGACCGTGTGAAAGATAAAGTCTATCCCACAGGCCCGGACCGTGTGAAAAAGTCTATCACACAGCCACTTACCGTGTAAAAGATATAGTCTATACCAGAGCCACGGACCATGTGAAAGATAAAGTCTACCCCACAGCCACGGACTGTATGAAAGATAAAGTCTACCACACAGCCACGGACCGGGCGAAATATAAAGTCTTTCCCAAAGCCACGGATCGTGTGAAAGATAGACTCTATTCCCACAGCCATGGACCGTGTTAAAGATAATGTCCATCCCAAAGCCATGGACGTGTGAAAGATAAAGTCTATTCCCACAGCCACGGACTATGTGAAAGAAAAAGTCTATCACACAGCCACGGACCGTGTGAAAGATAGAGTCTTTCCCACAGGCACGGACCGTGATAAAGATAAAGTCTACCCCACAGCCACGGACCATGTTGAAGATAAAGTCTAATCCACAGCCACGGGCCGTGTGAAAGATAAACTCTACTCCACAGCCACGGGCCGTGTGAAAGATAAAGTATACCCCACATCCACGGACCGTGTGAAAGACAATGTCTACCCCAGAGGCACGGACCGTGTGAAAGATAAAGTCTACCCCACAGCCACGGACCATGTGAAAGATAAAGTCTAATCCACAGCCACGGGCCGTGTGAAAGATCAACTCTACTCCACAGCCACGGGCCGTGAGAAAGATAAAGTATACCCCACAGCCACAGACCGTGTGAAAGATAAAGTCTACCCCACATCCACGGACCGTGTGAAAGACAATGTCTACCCCAGAGGCACGGACCGTGTGAAATATAAAGTCTAACCCACAGCCATGGACCGTGTGAGAGATAGAGTCTATTCCCACAGCGACAGAAAATGTGCAAGATAGAGTCTATCCCACAGGCACGGACCGTGTGAAAGTTAAAGTCTACCCCACAGGCACGGACCGTGTGAAAGTAAAAGTCTACCCCCCAGCCACGGACCGTGTGTAAGATAAAGTCTAACTCACAGCCATGGACCATGTGAGAGATAGAGTCTATTCCCACAGCGACAGAAAATATGCAAGATAGAGTCTATCCCACAGGCACGGACCGTGTGAAAGTTAAAGTCTACCCCACACGCATGGACCGTGTGAAAGATAAAGTCTAACCCACAGCCATGACCGTCGATGAGGAGATAGAGTGTCTATTCCCCACAGCGACAGAAATGTGCCAAGATAGAGTCTACACCGTGTGGAATAAGTTTAAAGTCTACCCCACAGGCACGGACCGTGTGAAAGATAAAGTCTATTCCCAGAGCCACGGACCGTGTGAAACATAAAGTCTATTCCCACAGCCACGGACCGTGTGAAAGATAAAGTCTACTACTACAGCCACGGACCGTGTGACAAATAAAGTCTACCTAAAAGCCACGGACTGTGTGAAAGATAAAGTCTATTCCACAGCCATGGACCGTGTAAAAGATACAGTCTATCCCACAGCCATGGACCGTGTGAAAGATAGAGTCTATTCCCACAGCCACGGACTGTGTGAAAGATAAGGCTATCCCACAGCCATGGACCATGTGAAAGATAGAGTCTATCCCACAGGCATGGACCGTGTTAGAGATAAAGTCTATTCCCTCATCCACGGATCGTGTGAAAGATAGAGTCTATCCCACAGGCATGGGCCGTGTTAGAGATAGAGTCTATTCCCACAGCCACGGACTGTGTGAAAGATAGAGGCTATCCCACAGCCACGGGCCATGTGAAAGATAAAGTCTATCCCACAGGAATGGACCGTGTGAAAGATAAAGTATATCCCACAGACACGGACTGTGTGAAAAAGTCTATCCCACTGCCACGGACCGTGTGAAAGATAAAGT